>NW_006921594.1:7393587-7422966 GCF_000298275.1 Orycteropus afer afer
GACAATTTAGTATTAATCTTCTGGATTTCTATCTGTAGATTTTGAATCATTTCTAATTTTTCATTTATTTTGTCATTTGGTTCTTGTATTTTCTTCTGAAATTCTTCTAGGGTTTTGTCAGTGTTTTCCTCAATCTGCCTTTCAATTTACTGAAGATACCTAAATATAATTCTTCTGAATTCCTTATCAGGGAATTCCAGTGCTGCTTCTTCCTCAGGGATGTGTTCTGGGTCTGTATACTGCTCCCTTGTTTCTACCACTTTATTTTGCTTTTTTGTGTGGACTGTGATGGTCTGTTGTCTCAGAGACATTGTGATGTTGTTGTGTTTAGGTCTCTGTTAACTCTTTGTGAAGAGCAGCCAAGGGTGCATTAGGCTCTTCTTGGTGGATGTTCATCACTGGCCCATTGGTGGAGAAGGAGGTGGTAGCTCTCACTCAGTAAGTGAAGCTGCAGGACGTGTGGGTTAGTTGTGTCATATGGGGACTGTTGCTGTCTCCCACTCAGTTAGAAAAAAATAACAATTGAATAACCATCATTAAAGTAAAAGCAATGGACAAAAAACACACTGTGTAATCACACAGGAATAGTAACCAGAAAAAAAAGGGGGGGGGCACACCTCAATATCTGGGGAGAGTACAATAAGAGAAAAAAGGTGGAGAAGGAGAATAACTAAGAAAAACATGGGAAAAATGCAAAAATAAAAACAAGGAACAGGGTTAACCATGAGAATGGAAAAAAAAAAAATTGCAACCAGGAAGAGGGAAAAGAAAAAAGCTGAAAACTAGAACCTGGGAAGGGAAGAGTAACAAATAAGAGTAAAAGGGACAAAAGTAATAATAATAATGGTAGTTTTAAAACAGACAAAAAGAAACATACTAAAAAAAGAAGAAAAAAATTGGGATAGGGCAGGACAGGGCACCCTGGCTCCATCCTAGCACACAGACTGGGATGGAATTCCTGCCAGCCTAGAAGGTGGGTGGTATTGAGGGAGGGCCACCCCTCTATTCACTGAGATGGTGTGGGATATACGAGTAACAAGGGGAATATCGCACCTTTCTAGTCGTCCGTGTCTGGAATGTTCTTGTGGTTCCTGGCAAGTGGAGCCTGTTCTTTAGTCCCTGGAATCTGGGAGAACACTCTTGCTTTAAATATGCAAAATGCCATTGTTGTTGTTGTTGTTTGCCATCGAGTCGGCCCCGACTCATAGCGACCCCTCCTTGGGTTTCCGAGGCAGTATCACTACCCAAATGTCATACTGCTTGTAAACATGCAAAATGGCTGCATCCTCCAGACAGGCAAAAATCCACAGCTCAGCTTGCCTTCCTCTTCACTGGTTCCCCATTTATTCACCAGCCACCAGAGCAGACCTCTATGCAGTCCCTGGCTAGCAGGGGTGATTTTTAGGTTAATTGTTAGGTTCTACCACCATTCAGCAATATCCAAGCTATCTGTGCCGTTAGGATCACTGCCAGACTGCAGATCCGTGTGTCTCCTTTTTTGGTGTTTTCATGCAAATTCTTCAGATATTTGGAGTTTAGTGTACTTTTATGTCTTTCCCTTCAAACCTTAGGGGTCCAGGATTATCTTCTGTATTTTTATTAATTGGTTCTCCTTTTCTTTGTTGAAGAAGGTTTGTGCAGTCTTTCTGCCTATTCCACAATCTTATCTGAACTACCTCCTTTGGTTTTTAAGGTAAAGATCCTCATATTTTAAATTCTCATGTTTGTTTTTTCTTTGTTAATTAATTATTCACTCAATAAATATTTTTTTGAGGAGCTCCAATAGCATACTTCCTAAGGCACTTGACTGCTAACCAGAAGGCTGGTGGTTCAAACCCACTAGCCACTCCTCGGAAGGAAGGTTGGGAAGTCTACTTCCGTAGTGATACCACCTCGGAAACCCAAGGAGGGGTCAATATGAGTTGGGTCCGACTTGATGACACATAACAACAACAACAGCAACAAATATTTATTGAGTGCTTACTTGATCCCAGTACAAATGTGGTCCCTGTCTTCATGGACTTTACAGTCTGGTATAGGAGACAAATAAAACACAAATCACAACCCAACCTACACAGATAAAAATACACAAACATCACACATATAAACAAAAAATAAAAACAAAAGGCAAAAACCAGTTGTCATCAAATTGATTCTGATTAATGTCAACCCCATGTGTGTCAGAGTAGAAATGTCCATAGCATTTCGGTGGCTTTTTTTTTCTAGAGTAGATAGCTAAGCCCTTCTTCCTAGGCTCCTTTAGTGGATTTGAACTACCAACCTTTTAATTAGTAGCCAAGTGCATTAACTGTTTGTGCCACTTGAAGACTCCAGACAAAAAAAAAAAAAAAGAATAGCTGTAAATTGCAGAAAATGAGAAAGAGAAAGAGTGCTGAGTCTGAAAGTAAGAGTGGGAATCTATTGAAAGTAAAAAGAGATCATCTTCAAGATGAGATCCTAAAGTAGTAAAGCCTCATCTCTGGAATGATTTGGTGGTGGGGGCGAAAACATTGCATAAAGAAGGAAGAGTATTTCCCGGGCAGTAAAGAGCTCAGTGCAAAGAGGTACTGTATATTCATGGGCCTAGAACATTGTGTGTGAGAGACTATTAAGAAGAACATAGCTTTTAGTGGGAGTATTCCAGGAAAAATATTGGAAGGTCTTTATGCAAATAAATGATATCATTGGGGAGACATCAGTGCATGTGTTGAAGATCTTGTGGACTTGAGATATATTTGGAGGACAGGACTTGAAGATGAAGAATATGAGGTGGAAGGAGGAATGGGGCATAGCTCCAAGCCTCCCTTCCACCTTGGCAAGTTGGTGAGGGTCTTTGAGCCAAGAGACTCTCCACAGGTTCACAGCTGTATAACTTTCAGCTGCTTACAGATGATCCTAGCTGGACTTCCTGCAGACTATTCAAGACTAACAATCCCTGTGGTTTGATCTTACTTTATTGACCATCCTTCCTCAAGCATATGTATGTCCCTATCCAGTCTGGTTAGTGACTGTTCCCTGGATCATATGCCACTTCTTTCCTGGGCCTCCTCCCAAATTCCCATTGGAATTTTATTTATCTTTGAAACTAATATGCCATCTCCTGCATGAAACACCTCCACTAATCCCCAAAGCCCTACCCCATGTAATTAAAGAATCTACCTTAACTGTTTATACAAACATTCTTAGACATACATGTTAGGAATGCAACCAGAAGTATGAAAATAATTACAGTTCTGTAACAGGTCTGTTTTGCCTTTTATTATGCTTAAAAGATTTTTAAAAATCTGGGATGTTTTAATAAAGGGAACTGGTCATACTTGATTGAAGTCTGAGAAATCTGAAAGGTTTCTTCAAGTTGTAAGAATGAAACTCATCTAAATAAGTGTAACACCTAAATTTTTAAAGTAGGACTTGAATCAAAACAAGGAGTGCAAGCTCTGAAAATATACATAATATCCAATTCCCCAAGCAGCTGATTTTTAAACATGATCTATATTGATACATAATAATAGCTAGGTTTTATATTAAGTTCTTAATGTGTCGCAGACATTGGTCTAAATTCTTTACATGAATTAATTCATTTAGTCATTTTAAAGAATCAAAGAGATGAGTCCTAAATTGCCTCCATTTTGTAAATTTAAGACTGAGGCTTAGAACATTTAGATAATTTGCCCCGAAGTCTACAACTAGTAAGTGCTGAAGGCAGGACTCAAATAGCTTACCTCCCTAGCTGCCCGGAACTACACTGTGCTGCCTCTTCTTAGAATTCCCGTGCAATACAGCACATGTAGACCTGAAGGTTATGTGCAGGCATGCTGAGGGAGAGAAGTCAAATCTTGAGTGTGATTTCATTTGGTATTTGTATGATCGGATTTTCCTGAAAGGTCAGAAAATAATAAGATGCATGGGTAAAATCATGTGGTTCCTTGTATAAAAAACCGCAGGAATGCATAATCGAGGGCATTTTTAAAATTTGAATTGCAGTCATACCTGCAAATACAGTTAAGATAAATTAATGACTAGTTCATATCGTCTTTCTGAATTGTCAGTAAATAGGCTTGGGTAAAGAGGTCATATCCATCTTGATAGTAAATGAATATTTATTTTTTTAAAATTTGCTTTTTTGGCTTCTTTGGGTTTATTACCCTGCTGTTTACAAAAATAAATCAGCAAAGACTTGGCACATCATAGCTTCTGTTTTCTAGACACTGAAAGAAATGTTGGTAACGTTTCCAATAGCTTATTAGCTAATGAGACAGCATTGGCTACTTTCACAGGACCTGGATTCTGGCAAGAACAACTTTTTCCACAATTAGGTATTTAATCTTAAAGTTATTACCATATTCTGTAGAGTCAGAACTATATTTATATACACATACCTTGAATGAAAGACCTGTACTGTTTTCTGACACATAGACTGCTATAATTTAAGACCCTGAAGGTTACCAACACAGAAAGGCAAGGATATTAAATTTACCCTTGGGGAGATTTTGCTTTGTGTGTGGTCTTCTGTTAAAATTTTGAATAGTAGCTCAATGTCTAGCCCCTTAGGTCAGCAGAATACTTAGATGACAATATCTATGGCATAATTCTGTAAAAATATATAAAATTAATTCAGTGAACATAATGAGTACCTTATATATATGTGCGTGTACACACACACATAGTCACTCTGAGTCAGAATTGACTTGATGGGAATGGGAACAGTTTTATACATATTCTTTATAACATACACACATATACACACACACACTCACACTGTTGATTTTAGGTTCCATTGCATCAGTTCCAATGTATAGTGACACAGTGTACAACAGAAAGAAATATTCTTGGGTCCTGTAGCCTCCTTAAAGTCATTACTATGTTTGAGCCCATTGTTGCATCTGCTGCACCAATCCATGTCCTTGAAGGCCTTCTTTTTGTGCTGATGCTCTATTTTACAAACATGATATCTGTGGTAGTTAGGTTTGGATGTCAATTTTGCTGGGCCTGATTGAGTGGCTGGGCAGCTGGTGGTAGTTATTCCCCATGATGAGACTGGCAATCAGCTCCATGGGGGGATCTACCACAAGAAGCTGAGTAGCTAGCTGCTTTAGAGATGTGATCTGCTTTCTATATATAAGAAGCAGCTTTGGGAATGTTCTCTGGCTCATGGCATGCTTCAACCCTGCATATAGCCATGTTGTTGTTCAGCAGCCTGCCATGCTCTACCAACCTTAGGACTTTCAATGGACTTGAATTAGTGGTCTGCCATGTTGTTTGGTAACATTGGGATTGTGCCTTTTCACTTGTCAGCCTTGGGTTTGTCAGCCTCAGCAGCCAGCAGCTGTCTGAGTGAAGAAGAGCCTTCAACTTCAGTGGGCTGGGGGCAGGAGGCAGAGCTGAGGCCCAAGGTTGAAGGGCTTTCACCCAGCTCTTAGAGCCTGGCACATTGAACTCAGACTCAAAGCCTCAAAACTGTAAGAGAATAAACTCCTGTTTGTTAAAGCCACTGCATTTGTGGTATATTCCTGTCAGAATGGCACTAGGTAACCAGAACAATATCTTTTTCCATGAATTGATCCCCCTTGATAGTGTGTCCAATGTACATGAGACAGTATGTTGTTATCTGCATATTTAAGGAGCATTCTGGCTAGACTTCTTTCAAGACAACTTTGTTTATTCTTCTGGCAGTCCACAGTGTATTCAGTACTCTTCACCAACACCACAGTTCTAATACATCATTTTTCTTTGGCCTTATTTATTCATTATCCAGGTTTTGAATGCATATGAGGTGACGGAAAATGCATGGCTTGGGTCAGACTCACCTTAGTCCTCAAAGTGACATCTCTGCCATTTAACACTTCAGATTTTTTTTTTTCCCTGCAGCATATTTGCCCAATACAATGCATCATTTGCTTTCTTGACTGCTTCAGTTGTTGATTATGCATCCAAGTAAGATGATTTCCTTGACAACTACAATCTTTTCTCCATGTATTATAATTGCTTATTTTCCCAGTAGTGAGAATTTTTGTTTTCTTTATGTGGAGGTGTGATCCATGGTGAAGGCTGTAAGTTTCGATCTTCATATACTAGTAAGTCCTCTGGGCTTTTAACAAGCAAGGTTGTGTCATCTACATATCACAGGTCGTTAATGAGCCTTCCTCTAATCCTGATGCCATGTTCTTCTTCATATTGTCCAGATTCTTATATTATTTGCTCAGCATACAGATTGAATAAGTATGATGAAAGGATACAACCCTGATGCACACCCTTCATGATTTTAAACCATGCAGGATCCTCTTGTTCTGTTCAAATGACAGCCTCTTGGTCTGTGTACCGGTTCCTCATGTGCACAACTAAGTGTTCCAGAATTTCCATTCTTCACAATGTTATCCATAATTTGTTATGATCCACACTGTGTTTGTGTTTGGTGCATCAAATCTATTCTTCAGATGTTCTCTATATTCAGATGGGATATACTCAAGATCATACTTTGTCTCTCATAGACTTGTTTTAATTTTCTTCACTTTCAACTTGAACCTGCATATAAGCAACTGACTGTCCCATAGTCAACCACTGGTCTTATTCTGAAGCTTCTTTATCATCTTTTTTCAGAGAGGTAGTCGATTTGATTCCTATGTATTCTATATGGTGGGGTCCATTTGTATAGTTGTTGCTTATGTTTTTAGAAAAATGTATTTCCAATGAGTAGGTCTTTGGTCTTGAAAAATCTATTTTATGCAAGCTCTGTCATCATCTCTATAACCAAGGCTATAGTTTGCAGCTATTGATTCTTCTTTGTTTTCAACTTTGGAATTCCAATCACCTGTAATTATCAATGCATCTAAATTGCATGTTTGGTCAATTTCAGACTGTTGAAGTTTGTAAAAATCCTCAATTTATTAATCTTTGTTATTAGTGGTTATGCATAAATTCAATAATAGTCATATTAGTTGGTCTTCCTTGTAGGCATATGGATATTATGCAACACTGACAATGTTGTACTTCAGGATAGATCTTGATATGTTCTTTCTGAAGATGAATGTGACACTATTCCTCTTCAATTTGTCATTCCCATTATAATAGAGCATATAATTGTCTGATTCAAAATGGCTAATCACAGTCCCTTTCAGCTCATGCCTAGGATGTCTATCTTTATATATTCCATTTTATTTTTGACAACTTCCAGTTTTCCTAGATTCATACTTTTTACATTCCACAATCTGATTATTAATAAATGTTTGCAGTAGTTTTTTTCCCCTAATTTTGAGTCATGCTTCATCTGCTATTGCAGGTTTCCAAAGCTTTACTCCATCTGAGTCATTAAGTTTGCCTCTATTTTGAGAAGGCAAGTCTTTCCAAGTCATGTTTTGAGTCTTCTAGTCTGAGCATCTCATCTTGTGACGCTATATCAGACAATGTTCTGCTGCTATTCATAAGGTTATTCATGGGAGTTAAGGTTATTCATATGCTGTTCATATTCATATATTTATATAATACATGTGTAAGTGTATATAAACATATAAAACCAAACCTGTGCCCCTTGAGTTGATATACATTCCAGCCTCTTTTTAGGCTCTGGGAAACCGAGGTGATAATAAGGTAGTTTTTCCCTAATAAAGTAACTGATCTAGGAGAAGACATAAATATGTAAATAACTAAATATTTTTGGGAAATAAGAGTAGGGTAATATGGGTTATTACAGTAGACTAACAAGTGGAAAACAACTTATTTTTCCCTAGAACAAATGGAGAAGGCATACCTTTCTCTTATTCTCTATATGAATAGATATGTTCAAATAATTTAAACAGCATGCCAAATTTTATTTTAGTTTATAGTCATGCTTTATATAACTAAGATACTGGCTATTTAGCTATCACTGATATGGTATGAGAAGGGGATCATAGGGAAGGAGACACTGAGAAAGTGTCAGTGAGAAAATATGAGTTTTATATTAAAATATCAGGATAATACTTTTTAGTTTTCAGTTTAGTTTTCAAGGATATATTTTTTTATTTTAGTTTGAATTTAAATTCAAAATTGCTGATCTTAAGTCAGTAAATACCAGTGCAGTGTGGCAAATTACGTAGTGTGACTTTTCTAGCCATAAGTCTTTGTAAACGCCATAGTGCAATTTGCCATGAGCAACTGAGTAGCTCCTGATTGTTAAAGTTATCCACTTGGTGTATTTCTGTTGCCTGTGGCATGAAGCAATCTTCTGGGAAGTTCTCACTGTCTCTCAGATGTATAGAATTCTGATGCTGGGATTGGTTATTTTGGTCACTCTGCCAGCCTCAAAATGAGCCCTCCTAGAGGCAGAAGGAGTCTCTCTGACTGCTGGCAGAGAAAGACGTGCTGCTGAGAGAAACGTGCTCCTGAGAGACACGTGCTGCTGAGAGAGAGATGCAAGAGACATGTGCTGAGAGAGATTGTTACCTGAGAGATGGCTGGCTGTGAGAGACCGAGTACGTTTCTGAACTTGAATTGTGGCCTGTTGCTTCCCTAATGAACCCCATAATCTGTGAGTTCTGTGTGGCCACTGCAGTGAATTATTGAACCCAGCAGAGAGGTGGTGGGTGCTGTGGGAGGAACGGTTGGTGTCAGGGTTGATGAAAGGGCTGGAGGGAGGAAGCATGTCTGAACTCACAGGAATAGACCTTGGGCTACTGATGGTGATTCTGTCTTCCTCTTGTGAGGTTAGAGGAGGTCAGAAGGTGTGGCTTCCTTGCCCCTTTGGCAACCAGGTTATTTGCTAAAGGTGGATATTTTTCTAAGACTCGCTAATTTCACTGAAAAACAGAGGAGATGGCAATAATGTGGATAACTAACTTCTTGGGTTTCTATATGATGAGGTACGTGGGTTCTTAATGTTTTATACTGAAGAAAGACAAGTTAGTAGGTAGTGTGACATATTTAACTACATAGATGTATTGTTTGTCCTTAGTTGTCTGTTTCATAGATATTAGTAACTTAATTTTTATATGTATAACATAAAAGACCATGTTTTCTTTCATTGTAATATCATTTGTGATGCCACCCTTAGTTTATAAGTAATGGGAGCAGACTGCCCTGTAAAAACTAAGAAGTCATCTTAGATTAATCTTGTTCATTCATTTGAACTCCTTATAGCTAGAAATTATCTTTGACTGATGAAATCTAACTTAATGTGCTCTTTTCTTCTCTGTGCACGATTACGCAAAGTGATGTAAGTCTCTCCAATCTTCTGTAGGGAAAGAAGCAGATGGTTGGTACCTACCTCATGAAAGGAATCAAATAACATTACGGTTGAAAGGATCATGCCAATGAATCAAATGTAAGAAGCAGGCTCTGAAAAATTCAGAGAAGGCAAAGTATAACTCATGAGAGAGCATTCTCAAATAAGTTATTAGTTGTCACTGGAAACCAAAGTATTATCTCCTTTGTGAATTCAAAAAGAATGTTATTTACAATTTATTATCATTACAGTTTGGAGCAATAATTAAAGAATTCAAGGTAATTACATCTAGAAATAAAATCCAGCTTCATTTCATATCATTCATATGATAGACTCTGTTAAGTAGATTTGGAGTTCTAGTATAAATATTATGAAAGGGCTCACATCACACATTTTGATTATCTAAAATTCATAGCTATTTGGGACAATGTTGATACCTGAGTGTCTTTACAAGTAGATAGAGTGGGTGAATATATGAACTTCCTTTTCTTCTACTCTTATGTCTCAGGCTTCACTTGACTCCCAGCTTAAGAGGCAGGAAAAAGATCACTGAGCAAAAATGATCATTGTTATTGTCCAGCCTCATATGGTTGACAGAAGGTCATTAGTGTAGTATTTTATGTAATTAGATGTGTTGCACATCTGTATTAGTGTTATTCAGGAACTCTGGTAGCATAGTGCCTAAGGCACTTGACTGCTAACCAGAAGGGTGGTGGTTCAAACCCACCAGCCTCTCCTCAGAAGGAAGTTGGGCAATCTACTTCCATAGTAATACCGCCTTGGAAACCCAAGGAGGGGTCTCTATGAGTTGGGGCCTACTTGACGGCATATAACAACAATAACATTAGTATTATTCACTATATTTTTACTAGAAGATTTCAAAAATAGCATTAATTCTGTTAAATGTTATGCCATACTTATTAGATATGAGTATACTCAGAGATACATTATGTGTTTAAATAAATAGCTTGCATTTAAATGCATGTTTAAATCCAAAAATTAGAGATTAATTTAAGATATTATTGCTTATCAATAAAATAGGCTCTAATTGATAAAAGTGACACAAAATGTAAAAAAGTTAAAGCCACCCATTTTATTAAGAGTGCTAATTCCAAAAGCACTAGACAAAATATGTTATTGCTACATGTACCTTAAAAAGCTCTGATGGCTGTGTGGTTAAAGCATCAGGCTGCTAACCAAAAGGATGGCTGTTTGAATCCTCTAGCCGTTCGGCAGGAAAAAGATGAGGCAGTCTGCTTCTGTAAAGATTTACAGCCTTGGAAACCCTATGGGACAGTTCTACTCTCTCCTATAGGGTCACTATGAATCAAAATCAATAATGGCAGTGGATTTGGTTTGTTTTACATGTCCACTGATATAATTAACTTATGTTAGTAGCATATATTAGCCACTAAAATTTACCCTATCACATCCCAAAGTTATTAGAAGACATGTTTAAATACAATAATTGCTGGTCATGCTAGTGTTGCTAGACATACAAACCATTTTTCTCCCTCTCTTGAATTCTTATATTTTTTGCCCACCATGTCCTTTGAAGCCAAATGGCTCACTTTTTCAGTTAGACATGATTATTCATTCTTAACTGTGGACAGCAGTTGGGGCTGGGAAGAGGAGCAGAGAACTGTGGCCTGAGGTCCAATCCAAGGAAGCAGCTGAACAGTTTACTGGGCCACTAGGCAGGCAGAGGTCAAATAGCTTGGAAACCACCTAACGGAAAGCCAGACCATACAGCTAAGATTAGATATTTGGCCCAGGGTCTGTGAACAAGTTAAGTAGGGAATCCAGCAGATACCTTAGCAACAGAAACATGCTTCCAAAGAGGAAGTAAAAGTAGCCAAGGTGTTGGAATCCTTGCCTTCTGAGGTGGAGCTCATTGGGTATAATTAAAAAACATAAAAATGACCAGAATTACTGGTCAAATAGAGGCTGGTGGAACCCCAAGACTAAGGCCCTAGGATACCCTTCGGGCCTTGAAATGGACTCACTTCCGTGGATTGGCTCTCAGCACAACAGTGGAAAGATCTACATGCAGAACATCTACTCTAGGGAAATGTACCCACCTCCTTATTCTAGGGAGATACACTCCTTAGATCAATCAGCCGTGAGACATCAGAGGGCAGTATTGAGATAGAAGGAAAGCTGGACAGACAGGAATGCATAGATAAGAAGGACACAGGGAAGGGGTGGTCATAGGAAGGAGAGAGGAGGAGGGTTATTTATGGTCGGGGATGGTAATCAGGGCCATGAAATCAAATGTGCATTAACTGTTGGATGTAGAACAAACCTGCTTTGTAAATTGACACACAATGCACAATATAAACAAATAAATAAATAAACAAATGGATAGATAGATAGACAGATAGATAGATAGATAGATAAAGTAGAACCACATTCAGAGACATGACTGGAGAAAGGAAGTGAAGGTGAGTCAGTGCCGCTCCTCACGGTCACTCTTGAGACAATTCAACATACTGTTATCTGTTTATTTACTTCTGTTTTTTTCTCTTTCTTTTTCTTTTCTTTTTCAGAGTATCTCCAGATTGAACTTTACTAATAATTTTACTAATTTTTCAATTTGAATGCCCTTTAAATAACTATTGATAATTCTCCCCCATGCTTTAGTATTAAAATCTCCATATTTATCACACTGATAATACTTTTCCTCAAATGTTGGTGAATCACTCAGTGGAGAAAGGAAGGCAGACGTATAGAGGTTTTTTCCTGCTATTGTTCTTAGAGCTTCAAGTGGGGAATGCCCTTCCCAAGGGAGGGAGATGCTGGCACAGTTTCATCTTTCCCTGGCCACAACACTACTTCTCCTGTGTCACTGTGTTCTCTTTGTGTTTGTCTTGAAAAGCTCCTTCTCTTTTGTGGTGTTCCCCACTGTGTGTCCAAGACAACAAGAACCTCATGGGTCTCTGCAGGGATTTATATGCTTAGTTCCGGAGGCATAGCTCATTGGAAAAGATAATTCTGCATGAGGAACCATTTGACATCTCCTGGGTGTATCTAGATTGCATATTGTAAAGATTGCAAATGGTGTGATTGGGCCATTTGGTGTGTCCTATTGCCAAGCGTGGGAGCTCTGGTAGCATAGTGGCTAAGACACTTGCCTGCTAACCAGACGGCTGGCGGTTCAAACCCACCTGCCACTCCTCGGAAGGAAGGTTGGGCAATCCTACTTCCGTAGTGATACTGCCTCGGAAACCCAAGGAGGGGTCACTATGAGTCGGGGCCGACTCGACGGCACATAACAACAACAACAACATTGCCAAGCGTATGTGCCAGTTGATGTCTCTTTGATAGTTTTTTCAAAGTGGAGTATTTTAAAATGTGTTCAAGACAGACAATTTCTTATCATGGTTGAAGAAGGTGACAAGAGAGAATAGGGGATTAAAAAAGTTAAAACATCATAATCATGCTAAAATCTTCTCTTTTAAGGCAAAAATTCATTAATTTATAAAATCTTATGTATTAAAATATATGAAATAGAATTCTTTTAAAATACTGTCTTAAAAATATTTTCACATGAGCTGTATGGCTTTAAAACTTTCATGCACTGATTTGCTTCTTTCCCTAATGACTTGCTTTTTTTTGTTTTTTCTTTTCCTTTTACTGCAGGATACCACTTCACTGGTTCTTCTTTTAGTAATGATTCGTATAAATCTAATTTTTCTTTCAAATGAGTTTTGTCATTTTCTGGATTTACCTTAACTCATGACCCTAAATACCATGATTAATTTGAATTAAAATGCTAAATACAAAATGACTAATTTGTTTAGCTATTAATGGTATTAATATTCCATAACCTGCTATAGTTCCCTCTTGCTAAATCTTGTGGAATTGTTTAACAGAGATACATTTCTGTGTCAGAGAATCATTTGTTACATTTGGCACTATTTAAAGTTTCCTGTCTATGACATGGATTGACACAATTAAAAAAGTGGCTGCCACAGTGGGCTCAGGTATAGCAAGGATTGTGAGGCTGGCACAGGACTGGGCACTGTTTCATTCTGTTGTACATGGGGTCACTATAAGTTGAAGCTGACTCGACAGCTCCTAACAACAACAACATCTATGATGTCTTTCTTAGAATTCTTTCTTGACTTTGTTATCTGTCCTCTGATACAGTGCTAATTTTATGTGTGACTGCATTTTGGTGAGAAAGAAACAGAAACCCATTAGGAGAGCAAAAGAGCAGAGGAATAACCAAGTATGTTGTTGTTGTTGTTGCTGTTGTTGTTTGCCGTCGAGTCTGACCCGACTCATAGCGACCCCTCCTTGGGTTTCCGAGGCAGTATCACTACGGAAATAGATTGCCTCATCTTCCTTCCGAGGAGTGGCTGGTGGGTTTGAACTGCCAGCCTTCTGGTTAGCAGTCAAGTGCCTTAGCCACTGAAGTTAGTTATTAATGTAGGTCCTAGAGCTGGAGACACATCTGTTCAGAAGTGAAAAACCAAACTGTAAAATCTTTCTCTATCCCTTCTATCCAGGCTGTGTGTGGTGTGGTTAAGTTTGTGTGTCAACTTGGCTAGGCCTGTTTGAGTGGCTGGGCAGTTGGTGGTAGTTATTCACCATGATGAGACTGATAATCAACTTCATGATGGGATCCACCACAAGCAGCTGAGTAGCTGTTTTAGGTATGTGATTTGCTTCCCATATATAAGAAGCAGCTTTGGGAATGGTCTCTAGCTTATGGCACGTTTGGACCGTGCGTGTAGCTGTGTCGTCGTTCAGCAGCCTAACATGCTCTGCTGAACTTGGGACTTTCAGTGGACTTGAATTAATGGCCTGCTGTGTGGTTTGGTAACATTGGGACTGTGCCATTTTATTTGTTGACCCTGGGCTTATTAGCCTCAGCAGCCAGTAGCTGCCTGAGTGAGGAGATGCCTCTAGCTTCAGTGGGCCAGCAGCAAGAGACAGAGATGAAGCCCAAGGTCAAGGGGCTTTCACACAGCCCCTAGACCCTGGCACTTGGAACTTGGACTTCTAGTCTCCTGAACTGTAAGAGAATAAACTCCTGTTTGTTCAAGCCATCCCATTTGTGGTATAATTTTGTTAAAGCAGCACTAAGTAACCAGAACACTACTGACACATTGCTGTTGATACCAATATTCTTGTCACCTGTTCTTAAAAAAAAAAAAAAGCAGGCTGCTTATGATATATTCAATCATATGTCTTAAAATAATATAAAAGAAAGTTTAGAATAACTAAGGTATTTCAATATATATCTGATTTGAAGACTTTTAAAAAAATCTGCTATCTGTGATTAGGACTAATCAGAGTGCACCAACTTTTCTTGTTAAAACTACTTTATAACTCCAAAGGAAGACATTTCTCAAATATTTTTCCTTGGAACACTTTCAAGTATGAAAGCTGAGCTATAGTGAAGTTCCACATCTCAGAGAATTCTTATACAAAAGCATCCTTGTATTTATAGAGAAAAATTTTTAAAGGGCTTCAGAAGACTTTGGGGATATTTCCTGATGCTAATAAGAGTAGACATGACTCTTCAGAAGGCATGGAACCAAGACTGATCCTCAGGTCTCTGTTGTCTGTTCTATCCACTAGATGCCTTTACTCAGGAAACTTCCCTGGAGGCTTTCCCAGGCTCCTCAGGGGAAATATTCAGGGGCTCTGAAACAAAATAACTCAGTGACATAAGAGGGAGGAAAAAAAAGCCTAGTTTTAGTAAAAATGCTGACACCATAAACAGTCAGGTACTGGTCTCTCTTTGCCTTTGCCTTTGGAGTGGAGGAGATGTAGAATAACACTTAGGCCATTAAAAAAGCTATCCTCCTCCTCTTTAAGTAGGATGCTGAATAATGTTTCTTTTTCTATTGTTTTCCAATAACCTTAAATCAACTTTCTTGTTTGCTAATTTCTTGTCCTGAAATCAGCTAACTCAGAAAGTTTTTAAGACTAGAGGCTGAGTCTGAAATAACTTGAGTACATCTGTTTTTCCACTGCTCTTTTACGATTTCTTCTACAGAGAGTTCATGGATACCACAGAGGTGTGTTTTTAAGGGAAAAATTACTTTGCAAAAAGATATGCTATATATCAGGCACAAATATAATTGATCCAAAAAGAGTATATTTTCTGGTTTTGTATCAATACAGGCAATAATGAGTCTCAACATAGAGTCATGTGCAAAACTGAGGCTTAAGCTAATAAAGTCCACCCATGGAAGATAATTCAAATATCTGATAAAAATGTATGAAAAGATTGGCAATCTGCCAGACCAAAAAAAAAAAAAAAGGTTTCACTTTAGTCCATTCTATGTAATATTAACATTCGTACTATATTGTATAACATATCTTTCAATAGAAAGGAAGTAAGAAAGGGTGGACTAATAAATTTTCACTACCTGTTGGTATTTTATGGACACATTTATTTTTGTTATTCTTCACAACTGTGGTGGTTAAGGTGTGTATCAACCTAACTGGGCCTGGTTGAGTTACTGGGCAGCTGGTTGTAGTTATTCCCCATGATGAGACTGGCAATCAACTCCACGGTGGGATCTACCACAAGCAGCTGAGTAGCTACTTCAGGGATGTAGTCTGCTTCCCGTATTAAGCAGCAGCTTTGGGAATGGTCTCTAGCAAATGGCTCGCTTGGACCCTGCATGTAGCCGAGTCGTTGTTCAGCAGCCCACCATGTTCTACCGATCTTAGGACTTTTAACAGACTTGAATTAATGGCCTGCCATGTGGTTTAGTAATATCAGGACTGTGTCTTGTTACTTGTCAGCCTTGGGTGTGTCAGCCTCAGCAGCCAAGCAGTTGAGTGAAGAAAAGCCTCCAGCTTCAGTGGGCTGGGGGCAGAAGGCAGAGATGAAGCCCAAGTTTGAGGGGCTTTCACCCAGCCCCTAGACCCTGGCACTTTAAACTCAGACTTAAAGCCTCCAAATTGTAAAAATAAACTCCTGTTTGTTAAGGCCATCCCATTTGTAGTACATTTCCTGTCAGAGAGGCACTTGTTGTTGTTGTTATGTGCCGTTGAGTCAAACCCGACTCATAGCGACCCCTCCTTGGGTTTCCGAGGCAGTATCACTACGGAAGTAGGATTGCCCAACCTTCCTTCCGAGGAGTGGTTGGTGGGTTTGAACCACCAGCCGTCTGGTTAGCAGGCAAGTGTCTTAGCCACTATGCTACCAGAGAGGCACTAGGTAACCAAAACAACAGTCCTCCAAGTAGGTTTTATTATCCTTATTTTGCAGATGGAAGAACCAACTTCACTGAGGTTAATGTAATTTCCCCCAAAGATTCAGAAGAAGGAAGTGACAGAGTTGCAATTTGAGTCTGGTGAATCTGGCTTAACAATCATCCTCACACATGGTCCAGGGGACACTTGAAACTCAAACCTTTGACAAGGGAGAGATTTGAATTACTTCCCAATCCTCTTCAGTCAACCTCTGTTTCTTAGATCTCTTAGGTGTGGCATATTTGGGGCTTCAGGGAGAAACCCAGCCCACCAAGGAGGATCCTTGTCTTCCATTGACTAAGAATGACAGGTGAGAGAAAGAATTTTGTGCAACTAAACTCTGGTAGCGTAGTGCCTAAGGCACTTAACTGCTAACCAGAAGGCTGGCAGTTCAAACTCACCAGATGCTCCTTGGAAAGAAGGTTGGGCAATCTACTTCCATAGTGATACCGCCTCAGAAACCCAAGGAGGAGTCACTATGTTGCGTCTGACTCAATGGCACATAACAACAACAAAAACAAACATTTATTTTAGGAAGAGATCTGACCAGAGGAGATAGAGCTCTAGGCAATGCTAATCCCTGTCTCCCTAAGCATAGGGAGGGATAAACTTTATAGGAGTTTCTGACTAATATTTTATTCATTAAGCTTCTGGGGAAAAGCAGATGTTTGGGGGAAATGGTAAGTTCTGGGTTGGGTTATGGTAATTAGACGTGTGTGCAGGTGTTGTCAAGGTTGCTGGGATACTTGGCACAAGCTGCAAAGGTTTCTGGGATGCTTGGCATAACTCATTATGGGATGTCACACATGTGCTGTCCTTTAGGGTGTTGGTTCAATTCCTGCTCAGGGCCTCTGTCATCTCAGGGAGGTCATTCTAGGGGAATTATTGCTGTACTGCAATGCCTAGAGAGCTGGAAGTTAGATTGCCTGCTGCTGTTGTTATGTGTCATTGAGTCAGACCCAACTCATACTGACCCCTCCTTGGATTTCTGAGGCAGTGTCACTATGGAAGTAGATTGCCCCATCTTCCTTCCGAGGAGTAGCTGGTGGGTTTGAACCGCCAACCTTCTGGTTAGCAGTCAAGTGCCTTAGCCACTATGCTACCAGATTGCCTGCAAACACCTGCAAAAGTCTTGAAACACAGAGCTGGGGGAGGCTTCTGGTTACTTCTGCACCCTATGTCTCAGGATGTGGTCTGGCTTTTAACTACAGCAGTTAGTTTCATAGCTTGTGTTTTTAGTTAACTCTGGGTTCTGCTACCTCTGCCTGTCTCAATATCACATCGTATATCCCAGTGGTTCCTTTAATCCTTTAGCCTCCCCTCATGAGACAAGGTGAGACTCACAGCACATCAAAAAATTCTACCTTAGTAGGTCGTTTTTCCAGTTTCAACTTTAATTGCCTTATACTCTCAAAATTGGCATTAAAGGCAAAACTGCTTTTTGACGGTTTCCTGTGGAAGTCCTGGAATTATTTTAGAAGTACTTGTCAATTACTTTTTCTATTCTTAACCTTTTGGAGCTTCAGATGGACTGGGACAAAGAGATCTAAATTAATATCCTGTTGTTACACAGTATTCAATAAATAAAGAAAGAATATTGGCTAGGTGAAGTAGAATTTAGGTGGATCAAAAGAGAGGAGACTTTACCAGGTAATGAACTTATTACTATGAGTAATCAGTTCCCTGGACTTTTGGGAACTATTAGGTTCCATTGAGTTTGTTCTGACTCATAGCAACCTGATGTACAACAGAAGAAAGCACTGCCAGGTCCGGTGCCATTCTCACAATCATTGCAATGTTTAAGCCCATTGTTGCAGCCACTGTGTCAATCCATGTTATTGAAGGTCTTCCTCTTTGTCACTGACCCTCTACTTTACCAAGCATGATGTCCTTCTCCAGAGACTGCTTCCTACTGGTAACAAGTCCAAAGTACAAGAGATGAAGTCTCACCATCCTTGCTTCTGTGAGGAATTCTGGCTGTACTTTTCCCAAGATTATTTGCTTGTTTTTCTGATAGTCCATGGCATATTAAATATTCTTTGCCAATACCATAATTAGGAGCTCTGGTGGTCTAGTGCCTAAGGCACTTGACTGCTAACCAGAAAGCTGGCGGTTCAAACCCACCAGCCACTCCTTGGAAGGAAAGTTGGAAATCTACTTCTGTAGTGATACCACCTCGGAAATGCAAGGAGGGGTCCCTACCAGCCACTCCTTGGAAGGAAGGTTGGGCAATCTACTTCTCTAGTGATACCGCCTTGGAAACCCAAGACTCATTGTCCCAATGAGTCGAGTCCGACTCGACGGCACATAAGGTAACAATACCATAATTAAAAGGCATCAATTGTTTTTTCTTACCTTTCACATGCATATGATGAAATTGAAAATACATGACTTAGATCTGGCTTAACCTTAGTCCTCAAAGTGACATCTTTGCATTTTAACACTTTAAAGATATCTTTTGCAGCAGATTTGCCCAACGCAATACATTGTTTGATTTCTTGACTGTTGTTTCTATGATCTAAGTAAAAAGAAATCCTTGACAATTTAACCTTTTCTCCATTTATCAAGATGTCGCTTATTGGTCCAGTTGTGAGGATTTTTGTTGAGGTGTAATCTATTCTAAAGACTGAAACCTTTGTTCTTTATTAGTAAGTTCTTCGATTCCTCTTTGCTTTTATCAAGCAAGGTGCGTCATCTGCATATCACAGGTTGTTAATAAGTCTTCCTCCAATGCTGATGCCCTGTTTTTCTTCATATAGGCAACTTCCGAGATTATTTACTAAGCATACAGATTGAATAAATCTGGTTAAAGAATACAGCCCTGGCACATACCTCTCACAATTCCTGATTTAAACCATGCAGTGCCTCCTTTTTCTGTTTGAACAACTGCCCCTGTGTGCATGTCCAGTTTCCATATGAGCAAAATTAAGTGTTTTGCAATTGCCATTGTATGCAAAGTTACCCATAATTTGTTACCATCCACACATTCAAATGCCTTTGCACAATCAATTAAGCACAAGTAAACATCTTTCTGGTATTCTCTGCTTTTAGCCAAGATCCATTTAACATTAGCAGTGATATTCCTTGTTCCATGTCCTCTTCTGAATCCAATTTAAATTTCTGGCAGTTCACTGTTGACGTACCGCTGTAACCATTTTTAAATTGTCTTCAGCAACGTTTTACTTGCATGTGATATTAATGATGTTTGATGATTTCCACATTTCCTTGGATCACCTTTCTTTGGAATGGGTACAAATATTGATCTATTCAGTTAGGCAGGTATCTGTCATTGAAAATTTTTGTATTTCCAGTGTTGCTTCCATTTCTTGAAACATCTCAATTGGTATTCAGTCAATTGCTATAAGCTTGATTTTTGCCAATGCCTTCAGTGCAGCTTGGAGTTCTTCCTTCATTACCATTGGTTCTTGACCATATACTACCTCCTGAATCGGTTGAAATCCGACCAGTTCTTTTTGGTATAGTGGCTTGGTGTATTTCTTTCATCTTCTTTTTTTTTTTTTTTTTTTGATGTTTCCTATTCATTCAGATTTATCTATAGAATCCCTTAAAATTGCAACTCAAGGTCTGATTGTTTTCTTAAGTTCTTTCAGTTTAAGAAATGCAAGCAAACTCTTCCCTTTTGCTTTTCTAACTCCAGGTCTTTGCATATTTCATGATAATACCTTGTCTTCTTGAGCTGCATTTTGAAATAGTTGGTTCTGCTCTTTTATTTCATCATTTTTTCTATTCATTTTTGCTACTCTGCATTCAAGAGCAAGTTTCAGAGCCTCCTCTGGCATCCATTTTTATCGTTTCTTCTTTTTCCTGTCATTTTAATGACCTTTTGCTTTCTTCATGTATGATGTTGTTGTCATCCTATAATTCGTCTGGTTTTAGTCATGAATGTTCAGTCTATCAAATTTGTTCTTCAGATGGTCTGTAAATTCAGGTGGAATATATTGGAGCCCTGGTGGCATAGTGGATAAAGGAATTGACTATTAATCAGAAGGTTAGCAGTTCAAACTCACCAGCTGCTCTGCAGAAGAAAGACTGGACAATCTACTTCCGTAAAGACTTACAGCCTTGGAAACCCATTGGGGTTTCTATGAGTTAGAAATGACTTGATAGTACTGAGTTTGGTTGGGTTTGGTTTATACTCAGGGTCATATACTTTGACTCTCATGGACTTGTTTAAATTTTCTTCAGCTTCAAGTTGAATTTGCATATGAGTAATTGATGTTCTGTCCTGCAGGCAGCCCCTGGCCTTTTTGATGATATGGAGCTCTTCTTTGTGTCTTTCCAAACATGTAGTTGATTTGATTCCTGTGTATTCCACTTGGTGAGATCCATGTGTATAGTCACTGTTTATGTTGTTGGAAAAATGTATTCCCAATGATTAGGTCATTGGTCTTCCAAAATTCTATCATGTGATCTCTGTCATCATTTCTATCATGAAGGCCATGTTTTCCAACTACTGATCCTCCTTCTTCTTTTCTAACTTTCGCATTCCAATCACCAGTAATTATCAACACATCTTGATTGCCTATTTCATAAATTTCAGACAGCAGATGTTGGCCAAAGAATTTGCTTTTTTCATCCTTGTTAATAGTAGTTGAGATATAAATTTGAATAATAGTTCTATTAACTGCTCTTCTTTGGATTTGTATGGATATTATCCTATCACTGTCAGTATTATACTTCAGGCTAGATCTTGAAATGTTCTTTTTAATGATAAATGTGACACAATTTCTCTTCATTTTGTCATTCCTGGCATAGTAGAGCATATGATTACCTAATTCAAAATGGCCAACACCAGTCCATTTCAGCTCACTAATGCCTGTTGTTATTGTTATGTGCTATCCTGAAGTCGGATCTGACTCATTGCAATCCCTCTTTGGGTTTCCGAGGTGGTATCACTATGGAAGTAGATTGCCTAACCTTCCTTCTGAGGAGTGGCTGGTGGCTTTGAACCGCCAACTTTCTCGTTAGCAGTCAAGTGCCTTAGGCACTATGCTACCAGAGCTCCTCACTAATACCTAGGATATCAATATTCAAGTATCCGTTGTCATTTTTTTTATAACTTCCCAATTTTCCTAGATTCATATTTTGTACATTCCATGTTCCTATTATTAATGAAACTGGAAGCAGTTTTCAGCTGTTCCTTCTCATTTTGAGTCATGGCACATCAGCAAATGAAGGTTACAAAAGCTTTATTCAATCTACCACATTAAGGTCAAATCTACTTTGAGGAAACATCTCTTCCGCATTCATGTTTTGAATGCTTTCCAACCTGAGGGGCTCATCTTCTGGCAGTGTAGCAGACAATGTTGTGCTCCTATTCATTTTCACAGGCTATTTTTTTTTTTTAAATAGATTGCTAAATCCTTCTTACTAGTATGTCTTAGTCTGTAAGCTTTGCTTAAATCTGTTCACCATTAGTGAACTTGTTGGTATTTGAAATACAGATGACATAGCTTCTAGCATCACAGCAACATGAAGTCCACAACTATACACCAAACTGACAAACATGTTGTGGTCTGTACTTTCAAAGGAATCAAAAAGTCACTTAGAGTCCCTAGGTGGTGGATAAAATTAATGTGCTCAGCTGGTGGTTGGTGGTGGTTTAAAGGTTGATGGTTCTAGTCTACATAGAGGTACCTTGGGAAAGAAGGGTCCTGGAGATCAATTTGTGACTAATCAGTCACTGAAAACCCTTTGGAGTACAGTTCTCCTCTGACATATATGGGGTTGCCTTGGGTCAGAATCATCTTGATGTCAACTGGTTTGAAGAAGTCACTTGTTGGCTGAAATTTTAATGTACCCTAAAACTATTTGTGAGTATCATAAAAATAAGTACCCTAAACTTTAAAGGAGCTCTGGTAGTGTAATAGTTAAGGCATTTGGCTGTTAACCAAAAGGTCTATGGTTCAAACCACCAGCTGCTCTGTGGAAGAACCATGAGAGAGTGTCCTTCCATAAAGATTTTCAAACTTGGAAACCCAGTGGGGATTGCTATGAATTGGAATCAACTTCATGGCAGTGAGTTTTGTTTTGGAAGCAGAGCAGTTTCCTTAGCACTATAATTTTAAAAGATGTCTTAGATGTTTTCTGCTTAGACATCATGGTATGTATTTAAGCTGATCTTTACTAGTGATTTGGAACATTCTAGTGTGAGAATTCTGAGTCTACTTGACTCATAGCAACCCCTCCTTAGGTTTCCGAGGCAGTATCTTTATGGAAGTAGATTGCCTAGTCTTCCTTCCAAGGAGTGGCTGGTAGGTTTGAACTGCCAGCCTTATAGTTAGCAGTCAAATGCCTTAGGCATTATGCTATCAGAGCTCCCATTGTAAGAACTCTGAGTCCACTGAATAGACAGTTTTTCTTAGATTTCAAGCTGCTGTTTATAGTATTTGGTTATATCATTCTGTCTTCTGAGGGCAGGAATAAGCCTTGTTTCTCTGCAGTACTTTAGGATAGTGCTTTGCAGAAGATAAATGCTCAGGAAATATTGATTGTTTAAATGACTGTATTTCTGGTCGTGTTTTCATAATGTCCTTCTATAAACAAGTTGCCATTGCATAGTCTTTTTGATACATTAGTATGATGTTCCTCAGAGCTTTGTAGTAAATATTTTAAAATGCTATTATGCTATTGATTTATTCAACAAATATTATTGATAGTGATCGTGTGCAGACCAAAAGACAAGCATTTAACAATAACATTTAATAAAATGATACCTAACAATAAGCGTCTAATAAAGAGTTAATGTGTTAAATACAATAATTAAGGTCCTATATGCACTTCAGTGAGGAAAAGAGAAAGGAAGTGACTAGAATACTGACAGTGGTGATCAGGAAAAGCTTTGCAGTGAAGACAATACTTGAATTTCTAGAAGGACAAGAAGAAAGGACATTTCCAGCAGAGGTCACACCATGTCTCCTACACAGAAGGAGGAAGGAGCAGTGGCTTTCTTGCAGGGCTTTGAACCAGTTCGAAATGGTTCAGTCAGGCTGACGAAGCATATACATTGCATTTCAACCATATGTCTTGCACATGGGATTTTGACCTGAGTAGGAAACAGGCAGCTGTGCCCCACTCAAAGACTGCTGCTGATCATGTCACTTGGAATGTGTGTAGGCCACTATGTTTGAGTGGGGCACCACTGCTTATTTCTTATTCAAGTCAAACTCTCGTGTCCAAGAAATTTGGTTGCTGTTCAATGTTTGTGCACCATTGGCCCTGACTGAGCTGTTTGGAACAAGTTCAAAGCTCTGCTGTCATATAAGGAAACGGTTCTCTGCCATTCAGTAGCTGACTAGATATATGACCTTAAGTTTTAATATTGAATCTCAATAGTTTTCTCATCTTTAAAATAACAAGAATCTCATATGTACTTGAAGGGATTATCTTATGATAGGTTTTAAGAACTTGGCCCAATTCCAAGTAATAAGTATAAAGCACCCAATACCAGGCTTGATCCATAGAAAATACCCAGAGATGTTGTTGTTGTTATTTGCCATCGAGTCGGACCTAACTCATAGCGACCCCTCCTTGGGTTTCCGAGGCAGTATCACTACGGAAGTAGGTTGCCCAACCTTCCTTCTGAGGAGTGGCTGGTGGGTTTGAACCACCAACCTTGTCGTTAGCAGTCAAGTGCCTTAGGCACTACACTATTAGAGATGTAAGTTACTATTGTTATTGTCATTTCAATCCCTATTCCCCTTTCCTCATCTATACTGGCTTCATTTCATTGTTGTTGTTGTTGTTCTTGTTATGTGCCATCAAGTCGAACCCGACTCATAGGGACCCCTCCTTGGGTTTCCGAGGCAGTATCACTACGGAAGTAGATTGCTCCATTTTCCTTCTGAGGAGTGGCTGGTGGATTTGAACTGCCAGCCTCCTGGTTAGCAGTCAAGTGCCTTAGCCACTATGCTACCAGAGCTCCCTTCATTTCATTAGGAAGGTGAAATAGACAGAAACCAGTAAGATTTAATGTTTTTCCCACCCCAAGCTAAGGACATTTCACAACACTATATTTTGCAATAGGATATTGAGAACAGCAAACTTGAGCTGTTCAATGAACTTGATGAACTGTCTGTGACTAAATTTCCTCTTAGGTTAAAAATCACATTATGTCTATATCGTTCAAAGTTATTTGGAATCTTTATCATGAATCAACACAGTAGTGATATTCATTGTAGAAGGAAGTATTTCATTTTGCAGAATTAAAAAAGATTGTGAGAAGACTTAAATGTACCAGTAATGATTATCAACCACATGGAGAAAATGACCAGTTTTCTGCAGAGGAATGGGTCGGTTTGTGATATCAGTTCAGTGGTGGCAGTAGCATTTTTAGCTAGTGTTAATTATAGTTGATTAAATAAATGTCTTGTGAGTTATTTTCAATAAAATAGCTAACATACTTCAAAATATATCACTACTCAATTTACTCTATTTATTAAGACTACAATAGTCATTTTAAAAAATGTATGTATCCTTTTTCACACATAGTGAAATAGAGAAGGTAGGTGTTTTAAGTCTGATGAGACTGAAAAGATACAGTCCTTGGGTTTACAGATGGTGGGGAAGTTGACTGTTAGGTTTAATAGGAGCCAGAACTATCTTCCAAGATTGTGGGGTTTGGGGATTGAGGAGCATAAGCAAATCTTCAAACCCCTGCAAAGTTGGTGAGGGAGTTTTGGTTAATACTATTTCAACTCATGGTATGCATCATGGTTACCTCAAACGAGGAAAAGAATCTTTGATGATCTGTTAGTAAAGGATCAGTTATTTATCCCACCATGCAATATTCATTGTTATCATAAGTGAAATGACCAAATGAAATGAAAGTAAGCCTGCAGTTCCTTTCCCTGTTCTTTTTGTCAACATCTCTGATGTTGGCTATCTTTTCCCTGGCTTCTCTACCTTTCCTTGAATGGACATTGACATCTGAATCCTGCTGGCAAATAGCTAAAGAAATATCACCTAGGAACAAGCAAAATGTTCATCAG
This sequence comes from Orycteropus afer afer, assembly GCF_000298275.1. Taxonomy (NCBI): domain Eukaryota; kingdom Metazoa; phylum Chordata; class Mammalia; order Tubulidentata; family Orycteropodidae; genus Orycteropus; species Orycteropus afer. Next base: position 7,419,019 of record NW_006921594.1, read on the forward strand.
ATACATCTCATGTCCAGACTTTTCACACCTGAATGAAGAACACTTCTTTAATATAAAGTGTTCCACAATAAAATTCTGAACATTACCAAGCTTACCAACTGTCAGGAACATTTAGAATAACTCTTCGTAAGAAGGCTGTTTTCCATCTCCTAGACTGAAACTCCATAAAACTATTTCTCAGTGGCACTTAAGAAAGGGAATATGGTTTTTATACCCTTCATTTTGCTCTGCAACCTTGTATTGACCATTACAATCTCTAAGGAGTCTATAAAAGGGAAGAAGTCTCCTGGTGAGTTATGAATTTAGTGATTGGAGGAATGGCAAGTTGCACCAGGATTTAGGCCATTTAAATAAGTGGCTCTCAACTCTGGACCCACAATAGATTTACAGTGGTTCATATACTTGTCTGCATATTAGAATTGCCTGAGGAGCTTCAAGAAATTTTCATGCTTGGGTACCATCCCTAGAGATTATGAGTTAATGAGTCTATTATCATCTAGGTTTGGGTTTTTAAAATACCCACAGGTAATTCCAATGTGCAGACAATTTTGGAAACTACTGCATTAGAATTCTCTAAGGGGCTTTTTGGAGACCTGGTGTCACAGTGGTTAAAGTGCTAATCTATGAAATGAAAGATTGCTGGTTCAAATCCCCTAGTTGCTCTGAAGGAGAAAGATGTGGCAGTCTGCTTCCATAAAATTTACAGCCTTGGAACCCCAAAGGGGCAGTTTTACCTTGTCTTATAGGGGCACTATGATTTTGGAATTGACTTGATGGCAATTTTTTAAGAGGGCTTTTAAAAATATTTCTGCTTAAGCCTCAGCTTAAAATGGACTCTGTGATTGGGGTTAGTCATCAGTGTTCAAGCAATGCTAATGTACAGCCACGATTATGAACCACTGTTTCAGAGAAATATAGATTTTTTATCATTCTTAAAAATAGAGGCTTTAAGTGAAATTGATAATTATTTATTAGTTATTCAGTCAATTATTAATTGAACTGTGAGGGTTTTTTTTGACATAATTTACTAAGCATTCTGACTAAACATACAATTAATTACAAATATGTATTATCCATCCTATATCTAAGTAAACTATAGAAATGAGTATGGGTTGGCCCACCAGGACTTCCTCAGACAGACAATTATGAGGAATGTATGAATAGATCCAGAGTTCCTTGCTGCCAATATATTGCACCACAATCATTCTAACGGTCTCTGATACTTAACTCCCTGTGTTCTTTTGAAGTTCCACTGACTTGTGGCTATAGATGTTGGTAGAGGATTATAGATTTCTGCTGAAATTAGCTCATGAGTCACTTGTAGCTAGATATTTTGTAGTGGACAAACCTATGCAAAGGATTTGCTAGCTAGGTAGCTGTTCCATTCGTTTCATTAATTAAATCTATAAGCATAATTAGCTCTTTCTGTGTGCCAATCATTGTGGGAGGTATTAGGGATGCAATTTGCAAGACTAGTCAGTCGGAAGTGGACATGAAATAAGGGACATCATTGCTAATGGCAGATGGATCTTGGCTGAAAGCAAATACCAGAAAGATGCTTACTGTGTTTTATTGACAATTCACAGGCATTCAACTGTGTAGATCATAACAAATTATGGATAGCATTGCAAAGAATGAGAATTCCAGAACACATAATTGCACTCATGAGGAACCTGTACATAGACCAGGAGGCTGTTGTTCAAACAGAACAAGGTGATACTGCATGGTTTAAATTCAGGAATAGTATCCCTCAGGATTGTATCTTTTTACCATAATTCAATCTGTATGATGAGCAAATAATCAGAGAAGATGGACTACATGAACAAGAATGAAACATCAGAATTGGAGAAAAACTCGTTAACAACCTGAAATATGCAGATAACACAATCTTGTTGAAAGTGAAGATGACTTGAAGCACTTGCTGATGAAGATCAAAGACTACAGTCTTCAGTATGGATTATACTTCAATATAAAGAAAATGAATATCCTCACATATGGACCAATAAGCAATATCATGATTAATGTAGAAAAGATTGAAATCATGAGGGATTTCATTTTACTTGGGTCTACAATCAACACCCATGCAAACATTAGCCAAGAAATCAGACATCATATTGCACTGAGAAAATCTGCTGCAAGAGACCTCTTTACAGTGTTGAAGAGGAAAGATGTCCTTTGAAGACTAAGGTGCACCTAACTCATGCCATGACATTTTCAAGCATTTCATAAGCATGTGAAAGCTGGACAATGAATAAAGAAGACAGAAGAAGAATTGAATTATGGTGTTGTTAAAGGATACTGAAAATACCATGGAATGCCAGAAGAATGAGCAAATCTGTGCTGGAAGAAGGGCAGCTGGAATACTCCTTAGAAACAAGAATGGCTAGAATCCTTACCTACTTTGGTGATGTTGTCAGAAGGGACCAGTCCCTGGAGAAGGATATCATGCTTGGTAAAGTAGTGGGTCAGTGAAAAGGGGGAAAGCCTTCAATGAGAAGGATTGACACAGTGGCTGCAATGATGTGCTCAAGCACAGCAAAGATTGTTGGTATGGCACAGGACTGGGCAATGTCCAGGGCCAAGCAATGTTTTGTTCCGTTGTACCTGAGGTTGCTAGGAGTTGGAGCTGATTCAACAGCACCTAACAACACTAACAACAGCAACAACAGTCACTGACCTCAAGGAACTCACAGACTATTACAATGCATTGGGATGAGTGCTAAGATAGTGGTTAAGTGCAGGGTGGCAAATATGTGTATGTATATGTGTGTATATATATGTGTGTGTGTGTGCATATATATATATATTTGTTGTTGTTAGGTGCCACCAAGTCGCCTCTGACTCATAGCGACCCTATGCACAGAATGAAACACTGCTTGGTCCTATGTGAGCCTCACGATCCTTGCTATACCCGAGACCATCACTGCAGCCATTGTATGTATCCATCTTGTTGAGGGCCTTCTCCTTCATTGACCCTCCACTTTACCAAGCATGATATCCTTCTTCAGAGAATGGTTCCTTCTGACAACATGACCAAAGTAGGTAAGATGAAGCCTGGCCATTCTCACTTCTGATGAGCATTCTGGCTGTACTTCTTTCAGGACATATTTGTTTGTTTTGCTGGTAATATTTTCAGTATTCTTCACCACAATTCAAAGGCATCAATTCTTGATTGTGGATCCAAGTAAAATGATAATTTCAGTCTTCTCCATTTATCAAAATGCTGCTTATTGCTCCAGTATGAGAACTTTTGTTTTCTTTATGTTGATATGTAATCCATACTGCCAACTGTAGTCTTTGATCTTCACCAGTAAGAGCTTCAAGTCATCTTCACTTTCAACAAGTAAGGTTGTGTCTTCTGCAAATTACAAGTTGTTAATGTATCTTCCTCCAATCCTGATGCTGTATTCTTCTTGAATTATTTGCTTAACATACAGATTGAATAAATATGGTGAAAAGATAGAACCCTGATATACACGCTTCCTGATTTTAAACTATGCAGTATCCCCTTATTTGAACGACTGGCTCTTGATCTATGTACAGACTCCTCATAAGCATAATTAAGTGTTCTGGAATTCCCATTCTTCACAATGCTATCCATATTTCTTTTGATCCACACAGTCAAAAGTCTTTGCATAGTTAATTAAACACAGGAGCTCTGGTAACTTAGTGCCTAAGGCACTTAACTGTTAACCAGAAGGCTGGTGGAAGGTTGGGCAGTCTACTTCCATAGTGATACTGCCTCGGAAACTCAAGGAGGGGTTGCTATGAGTCAGGTCCAACTCGACAGCACATAACAACAACAACAAATATCTTTCTGGTATTCTTTGCTTTCAGCCAAGATCAATCTGAAATCAGCAATGATATCCCTCATTTGACGTCTTCTTTTGAATCCAGCTTGCATTTCTGAAAGTTCCCTGTCAATATACTGCTGCAACCATTTTTGAA
>NW_006921594.1:7423251-7425685 GCF_000298275.1 Orycteropus afer afer
TTTTTTTTTGTACAGTGACTCTGTGTATTCCTTCCATCTTCATTTGATGCTTCCTACATTATTCAGTGTTTTTCCCATAGAATCCTTGAATATAGCAACTTGAGGCTTGAATTTTTTCCTTGGTTCTTTCAGCTTGAGAATCACCAAGTGTATTCTTCCTTTTCGGTTTTCTACGTCCAAGTCTTTGCACATTCCATTATAATCATTGACTTTGTTGTCTCAAACTGCTCTTTGAAATCTTTTTTTCAGCTCTTTTATTTTGTTGTTTCTTCCATTTGCTTTAGCTATTTTCCATTCGGAGTTTCTTCTGACATCCATTTTGGTCAATTCTTTCTGTCCTGTGTTTATAATGACCTTTTGTTTTCTTCATGTTTGATGTTCTTGATGTTTACCCACAACTCGTCTGGTTTTTGGTTACAGGTATTCAAATGAGTTGAATCTTCTCTTCACATGGTCTCCAAATTCAGGTGATATATAACAAGGTCATATTTCTCCTTGCGTGGACTTGTTTTCATTGTTTTCAGCTTCAGCTTGTACTTGCAACTGAACAATTGATGATTTGTTCCACAGTCAGCTCTTGGCCTTGCTTTGGCTGAAGATAATGAGTTTCTACATCACCTCTTTCCACAGATGTAGTCAATCTAATTCCTGTGTATTCTGCCTGGGGAGGTCCACATCTATAGGTGCTGTTTATATAGTTGAAAAAATGTACTTGTTATGAATGTGGTTGGTCTTGCAAAATTCTATCATGCTGTCTCTGGTGACATTTCTACCACCAAGACCATATTTTCCAACTACTGGTGATTCTTTTTGTTTCCAACTTCCATGTTCCAATCACCAGTAATCATCAATGCATCTTATTGCATGCTTGGTCCATTTCAGACTGCCATACCAAACCCAAACCAAACTCATGGGCATCAAGTCAATTCCAACTCATAGTGACCTCCTTTGGATTTCTGAAGTGGTAAATATTTACTGAAGTAGATTGCCCTATCTTCCTTCCATGGAGCAGCTGGTGGGTTTGAACCACCACCTTCTGGTTAGCAGGCAAATGCCTTAGGCACTACTGCCCCATCTGAGCTCCTTTTGTCAGACTGTAAAAATTGTCTTCATATTTTTCATCTTTGGCTTTAGTGGTTGCTGCATAAATTTGAATAATTGTCATAATATTGTGGACATATGGATATTATCCTACTGACAGCATTGTACTTCAGGATAGATTCCTTTTGGCAATGAATGCAATGTCATTCCTCTTCAATTGCCATTCCTGGTATAGTAGCCCTTTTGATTGTCTGATTCCGAATGGCCAAAAACAGTCCATTTCAGCTCAGTAATGTCTAGGATATTGATCCTTTTCATTTCCATTTCATCTGTGGCAACTTTGAATTTTCCTAGATTCATATTTTGTACATTCCACATTCTAATTATTAATAGATGTTTGCAACTGTTTCTTCCCGTTATGAGTTGGACTCCATCAGCAAAAAAAAAAAAAAAAAAGAAAGAAATCACTGCAGTCGAGTTGATTCAACTCATAGTGACCCCTCCTTGGGTTTCCGAGGCAGTATCTCTATGAAAGTAGATTGCCCAGTCTTCCTTCCAAGGGGTGGCTGGTGGGTTTGAACTGCCAGCCTTCTGGTTAGCAGTGAGATGCCTTAGGCACTACACCACCAGAGTGTAAAGCTTTACTCCATCCACGTCATTAAGGTAGACTCTACTTTGAGGAGGCAGCTCTTCCTCAGTCATATTTTGAGTGCCTTCCAACCTGAGGGGCTCATCTCCAGCACTGTATCAGCCAGTGTTTCAGCTCTATACTTAAAATTTTCTGGTAATACATCAGACAGGTTTTACTACTATTTGTAAGGTTGGCACTGGCCAATTTGTTGAGAAGTGCATGGCCCCATCCTTCTTCCCAGTCTTAGTCTAGAAGTTTCTCTGAAACCTTTCCACTATGGGTGACCCTTCAGGTATTTGATATACTGGTGGCAGATCATCCAGCCTCATAGCAGCATGCAAGCCACAACAGTATGAGAAACTGACAAGTGGTAGACACACCACACACACACACACACACACACACAGTGGCTAGGAAAGCTGCTAACCAGGCAGTAACCATTTGCTCTTTTGTTCCTCCTCCTTTTTTGATGTAAAATTCAGTATATTTCTTCACTGTCCTTTGTTGTTGTTGTTGTTGTTAAGTGCCGTCGAGTCGTTTCCGACTCATAGCGACCCCATGCACAGCAGAATGAAACTGCCCGATCCCGCACCAGCGCCACAATCCCTGCTATACTTGAGCCCATCATTGCAGCCACTGTGTCAATCCATCTCGTTGAAGGCCTCCCCCTCTTTCGTTGACCCTCCACCCTACCAAGCATGACATCCTTCTCCAGGGAATGGTCCCTTCTTACAACATGACTAAAATAGGTGAGACGAAATC
>NW_006921594.1:7442276-7532664 GCF_000298275.1 Orycteropus afer afer
AAAAAAAAAAAAAAATCAGGAAAGGTGTGTGATGGGGTTATCCCCTACAGGTGATTAAATCTGTAAAGAGCATATATGACAGACATATTACAAGTCAGCACATGTGCTTTTACCAGTACAAGTATACAGAACTGGATTATAAGGAATATTTGAAAAATCATAAATTACACTTATTTTATTTAGAAAATATTGTTATTAGTGTTTTGTGCCATCAAATTGACTCTGAATCATAGCAAACCTACGGTACAATGTAGAACTGTCCTGTAGAGTTCTCTAGGTTTATGGGAGCAAATCACCAGGTCTCTCACAAAGACACCAGTAGCTTTGAACTACTGATCTTTCTGTTATCAGCTGAGTGCTTAACCACTGTGCCACCCAGGCTCTTTAGGTAACAAATACTGCAGCACTTATTACATGAAAGCAAGAGTTTTAGTTTGCCATATGCTCCTGAGAGATTATGAGAATGCAGACTAGAAAAATTCCATATGTCTGGCAGGTAAATGGTCATTTATGGCCTTTGCTAGAATTGGATACTTAACAGTGAAGATAGAATGAGCTACACAAAGGCATCTTTTAAGGAAACATAGATGTGTGTGCTTAGTGTTTTTCTTTATACTGCTACTTATTTTATGAAACAAATTCAGTGGACTTCAAATTTTTTTTTTCCCTAGCAATACATTTTTTAAAAAATGTATGACATCATAGCTTAGTATATCTTACCTTGTGGGCAGTGGTATACATACACATACACCCACACACATATACATAGATATATATGTATTTTTTAATAAAGGGATTTCAAAAATTTATGATCCCCACGAAAACAATAATTTAAATTTCTTTAGGTGGTACATGCCCATCAGATAAGCAGAATTATCTTCTTGAAGTATTATCATACTAAGATACTAGTTGTGAATCATAATTCAGGACAAGCAGAATTATACGACATTGTATATTTCTATGAATGGATACTAAGTGATCCATTTGAATATTTCCCTTCATTGCAATATTTGAGCAAAGAAATAACATCAATATTAACTGATGCTATTGTTGTTATGGGCCGTCAAGTCAGACCCGACTCATAGCAATGCCTCCTTGGGTTCCCGAGGTGATATCACTATGGAAGTAGATTGCCCAACCTTCCTTCCGAGGAGTGGCTGGGGGGTGTGAACCACCAGCCTTCTGGTTAGCAGTCAAGTGCCTTAGGCACTGCGCTGCAAGAGTTGTTTCCTGGAATAACTAATACTTGATTTATCATAAAATGTTCTATTGCCATAGTCAAGGTCTTATTATATATCTTCATTACATATCAGTGTTGAAGAGTATGCACTTAAAAGTAGTAGTAGTCATAGATTCCTTAAATATTGGAGAGAGAATTGCAGCTTATAAAGTATTTCTGAGTACATAATCAAATGCTCGAAAAATCTGGTTAAATACTTCCTTTGCTATAATTGTTTGCTGAAGCCCATTTCATTAAGCTTTTGGGAAAAAAATATCTTCTAAATTGGCTGTGTGCTTCAGTAAGAATGAAAACTCAAGTTGTTCGAATTGAGCTTTCATAGTCTCTGCTGCTGTCATTCCATGTATTATGATATTTCCCAACTTGTAAAATGTGTTGGTCATTTTGGTAACTTTGACAACTATTTTTGGATTTACTTATTTAATAGGAATGGTATTTTTTTAAAAATAAATGATATTAGGAAATTTGGTTTAAATGCACATTAATGAAAATAAATGTCCATACTGTGAGGGCCAGACATATTTATAGATGCACCTATCCGCAGAGGACTAGGCTAATTTGCTGCAAGTATGGAATGGTATCCAACACATACAGAGAAATGGAAGAAGATTCCTCAGATAAAGTCTGCAGATGATTAAAGAAGGAATGGAGATGCTGGAAGTCCTTCATAACCTCATTATTTTTATAGATTTTTGATTAAGCAATAAAAATTGATAGATTTTGTTGCTTTTTTATTTTTTATATAATTACCATGTGTATACTTTATTATATGGCCAACAAAAATAGCCCATATAGATTGGAGAGCTCACTAACTTGAATTCCCACAAATTTCTTTGAATTGGGCTGTCTATAAATAATGCTAATTTGGTATTTTACTTTCCAGATGACACCTACCTAGTAATGAATGCTACCAAACATAGCAGCTGAACATATCTTTCTTAAAATGCCACAGGAATGTATCATATTTATGTGGATCATAAGGGCTAATAGATTTCCGTAAGATGTGTTTAGAGAAATGTATTCTGTTTTTATTAAAAATAAGCTAGCTGTTCTGAAATTTTTTATGAGTTTCTAACTGGAACACTCTACTATAGTTTTCATTCCAGTTGCCATTTGAACAGCTGAGTTTTAATAAATAAATTTTGAAATTTAAGCTTTTAAATTTGAAATTTTATATTTTCCAAAATTAAAATGAAACACATGCTCTGAATTGATGGTTGAAACAGATGTAATGTCCTCATAGATTAAAAAATAATGAGGAAAGATATGAGATGAATATTACTGTATGTTACTAATGCAAACCATCCTATTCTGGGCATTGTGGTTATCAGAGTTTGGAAGAAAAATTAAATTCAAAAGGAAAAGACACACATCCTCCCAATTTTTTTAAGTCTCAGATGAAAAAGGAAAAAAAAAAATCTAAATTATAAGGCTTAATAATATATCTGTATTACTTTCTTATTTATATTAGGTCATAAGTGTAAACCTTAATTTTGATTAATGAGTTGTTGTACATAGGTTTTATTTTATCTATTATATATTGTGTAGAAAGTTCTCAATATTCTGGTCCAAGATTGCTTATTTTGTTCTCTATTAATAACATGAGCTATGAAAATAATACCCCTTGACTTTGAACAATGATTCATTTCAACTTATTTCAGAATAAAAATTGGTTCCAGAAAATATTGAAAATGCTGTCCTCCTCCATATTCAACATAAAACCCAATATACATTTTTATTATTCATTTTACTACCATTGAGTCCAAGAAGCAATGTAGTTTTTTGTCTAATGGCTTATTTTTCTGAACAAACCCAAAATTCTTCTCCATCTCTTCACATCCCAGCTAGGTGCTGGAGGCTGGTTCATTGATACTGTCACTCAGTACCACTCGGGATCATAATTTTAGTGAACTTGCTTATCTAGGTTAAGGTCTTTGAACCTGTCCTGTTCACCTAGCAGATGGGTTCAAAGGATTGGAAAGGAGGGAAGCTTTCACTCTCTTCCTTCCCTTGCCTCCCTTTTATTGCTATATTGATGAAGATTTGACTCTTCAGTAATAATTGAACCAGATGCATTAAATCGCTTTCCATTGCCTTCCAATTCACCTTTTACCAACCTATTGTTTAAACTTTCATTTTTGCCACCCAGGAATTGTGAATACTTACATTTACATTAATCACAAGCTGGGTTAATCATGTGCATGAAGTTCAGATGGTATCTCCATGCTTCACAGAAATTGAGCTAACAAGTCAGGACACACACACAATTAGAAATCTTACCTATTATCTAGGTTTAGTAATAAAATCAAGGAAATAGGAGACCAAGACTCACAAGCAAAGCAAGGGACAGTCTGGAACATCCCATGTGGTTACTTGGGTCTTCCTTCTGCATCAGACATATGTTCTCTCATTCAGAGAGAATCAAGTTTTCTATTGATGTTTGTGGGACAGCTTCGTTTATGACATAGCTCCATTTTATACTTCAGAATGGTCACTTGGTTTGTGCAACATTTTCCATAGAGCCATACTGTAAAAACCCATAGGATTTTGTTTCCCTTTCTGTAAGTAACCTAAAGTAGGGACATCCTGTTAATAGCATTCCATAGATAAGGGACTCTTTTGGCAAATATTATAAATTGGCTTAGTCTGAGTCACCTGCCTTCTTTCCTTCCCCTGGAGTATCCCCCTGGTAATTGGGAAAGAAATTGATTACAGACAGCTACTTTAAGTCCTTCATCCTCAGAAATACAGGCCTTTCTGTGGTACCCATCAGATCCAATGAAGAAATAGTGAAATACCATATAATACCTTGCAACCTTGTTCTAATTGATTTGCTAAGGGACTATTTCAATAATTCAATGAGCAATGCATTCTTGTGGCATTTCTTCTGCCCACTACCATTTTTAATTAGACCAAGAAAGTTAGACCAAAAATTCACATTAGTGTAGTTTGTAGTGGTGTTGCCAGTTATTGTGAACATATATCTAAATTCATAGTCCCTTTTTATGTAAAAAGGATTTGAAATTATTTTCATTTCCCCTTATCATACCGAGTTCTATATGTTAACAGTTAGGCATTAGTTTATATTTTCCATTGTGTTCTCATGTAGTTTTCATGTATGGTTGTCCCATTTACTTGAGTGGGCTATCAACTCCTTGAAGGCAAGGATTCTTGTCATTTTTATTTTGTTTTTTCAACATATGCAGTATATGTACATTGAGAAAGGACAGAAAAGCGAAGTATAGGTTGTATTTAAAACAAAAACAAAACAAACAAACAAAATAAGCACTGCTGTTGAGTTGGATCTGACTCGTAGTGACCCCTCCTTGGGTTTCCAAGACAGTATCACTACGGAAATACATTGCCTAGTCCTCCTTCCGAGGAATGGCTGGTGGGTTTGAACCGCCAACCATCTGGTTAACAGTCACATGCCTTAGGCACTATGCCACCAGAGCTCCTATAGTTTGTATAGATTTACTTACATCAGTATATGTTTTATATATCAGATGTCAGCTATTTTCTAAAAGAGAACTAAGGAAAAAAGAAAATTTGTGTTTTGGTCTCCCTCTCCTTTGGATTCCTGCCTTCTTTCTTTGCCTTTTAAATTTGAGAAGTCCTTTTGGACGGACATGAGCTCTTTTCTCTCTCTGTCTATTTTTAAATATATATAATTTCTTTCTTGTTCTTGAAGATGTGCATAGCAAAACATACAGCAATACCAGTTTCTACATGTACCATTTAGTGGCACCGATTACTTTCTTCAAGTTGTATAACCATTCTCACCCTTCTTTTCTGAGTTATTCCTCCCCTATTAACATACTTTAGGGGATACTTTTCGTTTAAAGTTTAAAAATTATCTTAGGATGTAAGTTTCAGGGGTTTCCCTAACCTTCATGGTTACAAGAATTCTGGAGTCCATATAAATTTGAAGTTCGGTTCTACGTTTTCTCCTGTTTGATCAGAATTCTTCTTTGGAATCTTTTATCAAATGTTCAGTCCTAGGAACCATGCCCCATCCAGTTTTTCTCATCTCATGGCAAAGTAGAGAGTTGTTCAATGGAGGCAATTAGCCACACAGTCCATATCCTCCTCCTATTCCTGACTCTTCTTCTCCATTGTGCCAGGGGAATAGAGACCAGTTCTGCCTTGGATGGCTGCTTGCAAGCTATTAAGACCCAAGCGCTAAGTATCAAATTAGTAGTTAGAACACAAGCACTAAGCATGCTATTAGGCTAATTAACTGGCATGTCCCATGACCATCACCCTAAAACTCCAAACCAAGAAACCAAATCTCATGAGGTTTTTGGTTGTAAATAAACAGCCTCAGAAACTTTATTGTTTCTTTTCTCCTCAGAAACTTTATTGTTTCTTTTCTCTCCTTTTTCTTTTCTTTTTTAGTTATTGTTGTAAATATATCTATTGCACAATGTTTGTCAATTCAACTTTTTACAGGTGTAGAAATTACTGACAGCAATTACAGTATTAGCTGTACAACCCTACCCTTAATCACTGTGATATTTCCAGCACTATTAATCCCCCTTTTGTCTCTCTCCTTCCCATGGTAAGTGCTATTAAACTTTTGTCTTTATACCTTTGCCTTTTCTTATCTTTTTATATAAGTGAGGTCATACCATATTTGTCCTTTTGTGATTGGTTTATTTCACTCAGCATAATGTCTTTAAGCTCTATCCATACTGAAACATGTGTCTACACTTCTTTTCTCCTATGAAGTAGTATTCCATTGTATGTATATACCACATTTTGTTTATCCATTTGTCTGTGGATCTGCATTTAGGTTGTTTCTACTTTCTGGCTATTATGAATAGAGCTGCAATGAACGTTTTACAAATCTCTGTCAGATTCTCTGTTTTAAAGTCTTTTGGGTACATACCTAACAGTGGAATTGCTGAATCATATGGTAGTTCTATTTTCAGTTTTTGAGGAACCACTATACTGTTTTCCATAATGATTGTACTTTTGCATTCCCTCTAGCAATGAGTATGGACTCCAATTTCCCCACATCCTTGTCAACATTTATTATTACCAGTTTTTTCTTTTTCTTTTTGATCTTAGCTATCCTAATGGGAGTGAAATGGTATTTCATTATGGGTTTGATTTGCATCTTTCTGATGGCTAAAGATGCTGAACATCTTTTCATATGTTTGGTGGCCATTTGAATGTCCTCTTTGGTAAAATGTCTATTCAAGGCCTTTGCCCATTTTGTGATTGGGTTATTTATCTTTGTATTGTTATGTTGTCAAAATTTACATCTATATCTTTATTATTAGACTCTTATCAGATATATGGCTTCTGCAAATATTCTCCCAGTTGGTATTTTATCTTTCCACTTTTTTGGTAAAGTCTGTTGATGAACAATAGATAAATAAATAAATAAATAAATGTGAAGTTCCATTTATTTATTTATTTTGCTTTTTGCTGTTTGTGCTTTTATTATTACCATTAATGTTATTATATTAGATAATCCATTGTTGAAAGCTAGGCCTAGGAGTGTTTCCCCTGCTTTTCCATCTGAGAAATATAGCTTTAGTTTGCACATTTAGAGCCTTAATTCATTTTGAATTTGTTTTGGTGTATGGTATGAGGTATGGATCCTGTTTAATTTTTCTGCATGTGGGTTTTTTTCTGGACTCTCAATTCTAGTCCATTGGTCTATGTCCAGGCTCTTTGATTATTATAACTGTATGTTGTTGTTGTTGTTATATAATTGTATTTAGTATGTTTTAAAATGAGGATGTGTGAGTCCCCTACTTTTTTCTTCTCTTTCAGCATTGTTTTAGCTATGTGGGGCCTCTTGCCATTCCATGGAAAGTTGAGGGTTTTATTTTGTTTGTTTGTTTGTTTTTGCTATTTCTGTAAAGAAGACTGTTAGAATTTTGATAGGGATTGGGTTGAATCTATAGATCTCTTTGGGTAGCATTGACATCTTAGCAATAGTAAGTCTTCCAATCCATGAACCTGCAATGTCTTCACATTTATTTAAGTCTTCTTTAATTCCTTTCAGCAGTGTTTTATAGTCTTTAATGTATAAATTCCTGGCTAGGTTTATTCCTAGGTATTTTATTCTTTGAGAGGCTACTGTCAATTGAATTGTTTCCCTAATTTCCCTTTCATAGTTCTCATTGCTATTTTATAGAAACCCAACTGATTTTTGTATTTGTTGATCTTATATCCTACAACTTTGCTAAATTCCTCTATTAGTTCTAGAAGTTCTTCCATTCACTCTTTGAGATTTTCTATATATATATATATAGGATGATGTTATCTACAAATAAAGATAATTGTACTTCTTCTTTTCCAATCTGGATATCTTTTATTTCTTTTTCTTGTCTTATTGCTCTGGCTAAGACTTCTAATGCAATATTGAATAAATGTGATGAGAGCAGCCAAACTTATCTTGTTTCCAAGTTTAAGGGGAAAGCTCTGTCTTTCTCCATTTAATATAATCTTGCCTGTAGGCTTTTCATATATGCCCTGAATCATATTGAAGAATTTCTCTTCAATTTAAATATTCTTTAGGTTTTTCATAGAGAAAGGGTATTGGATTTTATCAAATGCTTTTTCTGCATATATAGAGATGATCATGTTGTTCTTTTCTTTTGTCCTATTGATATAGTATATTATGTTGAACCTATCCTTGAATTCCTGGAATAAATTCTATTTGGTCCTGGTATATCATTCTTTTCATATGATGTTAGATTGTTTACTAGTATTATGTTGAGGATTTTTGAATCTATATTCATAAGAGATAGTGGCCTATAGTTGTCTTTTCTTGTGGCATCTTTGTCTGGTTTTGGTATCAGCATTATGTTTACTTCATGGGAATGAGTTAGGGTCTATTCCTTCCTTCTGTATCTTTTGGAAGTGGTTAAATGGTATTGGTACCAATTCTTCTCTAAATGTTTAGTAGAACTCCCCATTGAAGGTATCTCTCGTCCAACACATTTTTTCCTGCAACAGGGAGATGTTTGATGACTTATTCAATCTCTTCACTTGTTGTGGGTCCATTGAGACTTTCTATTTCCCCTTGATTCTGTTTTGGTAGGTTGTGGGCTTCTACGAATTTGTCCATTTCATGCTCATTATTCAGGTTTCCTGTCATAACTATTTCAGTTCTATGGGTCAATTGTTAAGTTCCTCTCATTTCTTATTTAATTTTTAATTTTTTCCCACCCTTTCTTGTTTTTTCTTTGTCATTTTAGCCAAAAGTTTGTCAATTTTTTTGATCCTTTCAAAAAACCAACTTCTGGCTTTATTGAATCTCTATATTATTTTCCAGAAGCTCTGGTAGCATAGTGCCTAAGGCACTTGACTGTTAACCAGAAGGCTGGTAGTTCAAACCCACCAGCCACTCCTTGGAAGGTTGATGGGGCAATCTACTTCTGTAGTGATACTGCCTCAGAAACCCAAGGAGGGGTTGCTATGAGTCGGCCCTACTCAATGGCACATAACAACAACAACAACAATATTGTTTTCCTGTTTTCAATTTTATTTATTTCTCCTTTGATCTTTGTTATTTCCTTTCTTCTGGTAGGTATAGGCGTAGTTTGCTAATTTTAGTTCCTAGTGTTGTTGAATTAGGATCTTAATTTGAGATCTTTTTTTTTTTTTTCTTTTTAATGTTGGCATTTATTGCTATAATTTTCTCTGTGAGTACTGCTTTAGCACAAGGTTTTCTTTTTCCATCATGGTGCTATACCTATCACTGATTTCAAATTACACTTCTGCATTTATACATTTGTAGTAATAGTGTGGTTGATTACTTATTGATATTTTAACAATTTCACACTAACTTAAAGGAGAGAAGTTTCCTATGATAGATACACTTTTAGCACATTAGGATATCACAGTATTTTTGCTTCTTAAGAAGATACAATGCATTTTAAAATAGATATTTATAGGCATAATCTTTTAAAATTTATATATCTTATTTTCTGTTAATGATTTTCTCTCTTTTCATCACTCCCTTTATTATATTATTTAAAATAATACAAAATTAATTACTCTGAATTGTTTTAGTAAAGTTTACTTTCTATGAAATATTGAAAGGCTAAGATGTCTCAATATGTGAGAGAACCCAGAGATTAATATCTATCTACTTTGAAGAGAAAACATCTAAGTTTTTTTTTTCTTTTTTTTTTTTTTTAATATATTACAGATGTTATTTCACACCACAGTTACTTTGCTGAGTAATGAAAAACCCTGGAATGATAATGACCCCTTTTCATAAAATATAGCTGTAGGATTCATTTATTACACAGCTGCTTTGGTTTGTAGTACTTCTCCTGAAATAGTCAATGATATCCTACTAATGCATCTGAAGTGGGCTTTAAGACCATCTAAGCCACTCTTGTGAAATTAATTACTTCTACTTTAGGTATCAATTATATCTTGTGATTCTCCTGAATTATGCTTAGTTTTCCTGCTTCCTTTCTTCTGGCTTTATAATCTGTATTATTGGTTGCTTTACAGATCTTTTAGAAATCTGCACTTCAGAAGGGGAAGTATTTACAAGTGCCTTGAAAACCTTTAGACCTCTGTGCATTTGAAAACATAAACCTTAAGATTAACATTCTGTACTATGTCTGATAGTTTAAGGACATCTGAGCCTTTTTAAATATTAAAGCACCTAACAGCTTGATCAAGAAAATCAGCATACAGCAGAACAGCGTAATGATGACAAAATGTTAATTAAACTTTTCCTTGTAAAAAATGTCATTTTCAGCCTCAGTGTGCCTATACAACAGTGTTATTAGCTAATCGCGAGAGATCTGTGCAGCAGTTCTGATGGCTCATTATTGGCCCTTGACATTTAGTTTATATGTATATTTAATCTGTTATAAAACATTATATCAGTTGCAAACATTTATAAACAAAAATATTTCCTTTTAATTGCAAAACTCCCACATGGTGATTTCTTATATCATGAAGTTTATAATCTTAATATATTTATTAGAAAGCTAAGTGACAACAATTTTTAACATGCTAAGCCCCTTATTCATCTATCCAAAATGATAGAAACTTTGAACTTATTCTGGTTTGTAAAATGTTGGTGGTGTTAGGTGTCATCCAGTCAGCTCCAAGTCATATAAACCCTATGTACAAGAGACTGAAACACTGACTGGTCCTGTGCCAACTTTGTGATCCCTACTGTATCTGAGCCCACTGTTTCAACCACTGTGTCAGTCTATGTTGTTGAGGGCCTTCTTTTTGCTGACCCTCCCCTTTACCAAGCACGGTATTCTTCTCCAGGGAATGATCCCTTCTAACAACATGTCCAAATTAGGTGAGACCAATTCCAGCCATTCTTGCTCCCAAGGAGCAGTCCAGCTGTTCTTCTTACAGGACAGATTTATTCATTCTTCTGGAAGTCCATGATACTTTGAGTATTCTTTGCCAACACAACAACTCAAAAGTATCAACTCTTTTTCAGTCTTCCTTATTCATTGTCCAGCTTTCACATGCATATGAGGCTATTGGAAATCCCATGGGTTCGATCAGGCACACTTTAGTCTTCAAAATGACATCTTTGCTCTTCAGGGCATAAACGAGGTCTTTTGCAGCAGATTTTCCCAGTGCAATAAGTTGTCTGATGTCTTGACTGCTACTTCTATTGGTATTGATTGTGGAACCAAGTAATATGAAATCTTTGACAGCTTCAATCTTTTCTCCAGTTATCGTCATGAAACTTATTGGTCCAGTTGTGAGGATTTTCATTTTCTTTATGTTGAGATGTAATCCATACTGCAGATGGTAGTCTTTAATCTTCATCAGTAAGTCCTTCAAGCCTTCTTCACATTGAGCAAGCAAAATTGTGTCATCTGCATTGTCATAGGTTGTTAATGAGTCCTCTTCCAATACTGATGCTGTGTTCTTCATATAGCCCAGCTTCTTAGATTATTTGCTTAGCATACATATTGAATAATTACAGTGAAAGGATACAACCCTGATGCACTTTCTTTCTGATTTTAATCCTTTCAGTATCCCCTTGTTCTGTTTGAACAGTAGCCTCTAGGTCTATGACAAGGTTCCTCATTAGCACAATTAAGTGTTCTAGAATTCCCATTCTTCTCAATGTTATCCATAATTTGTTATGATCCACACAGTTGAATGCTTTTGCATAGTCAATAAAACACAAGTAAGCATCTTTCTGGCATTCTTTGCTTCCAGTCAAGATCCATCTGACATCAGCAATGATATCCCTGATTCCATGAACTCTTCTGAATCCAGCTTGCATTTCTGAAAGTTCTCTGTCAATATACTGCTGCAACCATTTTTGAATTATCTTCAGCAAGACTTTACTTGTGTGTGATATTGTTTGATAATTTCCACATTCTGTGAGATCACCTTTCTTTGGAGTGAAAGTCTGTTAGCCAGGTACCTGTCTTCCAAATTTCATGGCATAAACTAGTAAGTGCCTTCAGTGTGGCATCTGTTTGTTGAAACATCTCAGTGGATATCCCGTCAATTCCTGGACTTTTTTTTTTTTTTGCCAATTCTTTCAATGCTGGTTCAACTTCTTCCTTCAATACCATTGAATCTTGATCATATGCTACCTCCTGAAATGAATGAACATTGACCAATTCCTTTTGGTATAGTGATTTTGTGTATTCCTTCCATCTTCTTTTGATATTTCCTGCATCATTCTATATTATTCCCATGGAATATTTAAAAAGTTCAACTTGAGGCTTGAATTTTTCAGCTTGAGGAATGCCAAGCGTGTGTTCACTTTTGGTTTTCTAACTCCAGGTTTTTGCACATTTCATTATAATAATTGACTTTGTGTTCTCGAGCTGCTCTTTGAAATCTTATGTTCAGCTCTTTTATTTCCTCATTTCTTCCATTTGCTTCAGCTACTCTCCATTCAAAAGCAAGTTTCAGAGTTTCTTCTGACATCTATTTTGGTCTTTTCTTCCTTTCCTGTCTTTTAAATAACCTTTTGCTTTCTTCACTTATGATGTTCTTGATGTCATCCACAATTCGCCCAGTTTTTGGTCATTAGTGTTCACAGCATCATATATGTTCTTCAGATTGTCTCTCAACTCAGGTGGCATATAATCAAGGTTAAATCAGGGCTCTTGTGGACTTGTTTTAATTGTCTTCAGCATCAGTTTGTACTTGCATATGAGCAACTGATGGTCTGTACTACAGTCTGCTCCTGGCCTGTTTTAGCTGAAGATATTGAGCTTTTCCATGGACTCTTTCTACAGATGTAGTTGATTTAATTTCTGTGTATTCCACCTGGAGAGGTCCATGGCTGTAGCTGCTGTTTATGTTGTTGAAAAGGGTATTTGCAGTGAATAAGTCATTGGTCTTGCAAAATTCTGTCATGCGATCTCCACTGTTATTTCTATCACCAGGACCATATTTTCCAACTACTAGTGATTTTTCTTTATTTCCAACTTTTGCATTCTAGTCACCAATAATAATCAACACATCTTGATTTTATGTTTGGTCAATTACAGACTGAAGAAGTTGGTAAAAATCTTCAATTTCCTCATATTTGGCTTTGGTAGTTGGTGCATAAATTTGAGTCATAGTAGTATCAGCTGGTCTTCCTTGTAGGCATATGGATATTATCATATCACTGACAGCAAAATACTTCAGGATAGATCTTGAAACTTTTTTTGTGATGATGAATGCCACATCATTCCTCTTCAATTTGTCATTCTCAGCATAGTAGATCATATGGTAGTCTTATTCAAAGTGGCCAAACGAGTCCATTTCAGCTCGCTAATGCCAAGGATGTTGATCTTCATTCATTCCATTTCATTTTTGACAACTTCCAAATTTTACTAGATTCATACTTTGTACATTCCTCATTCTGATTATTAATGGATGTTTGCATCTCTTTCTTCCCATTTTGGGTCATGCTGCATCAGTAAGTGGAGATCCCAAAAGCTTTACTCCATCTACATCATTAAGGTTGACTCTACCTTGAGGAAGCAGCTCTTCTCTGGTCATATTTTGAGTGCCTTCTGACCTGAGAGGCTCATCTTCTGGCACTATATTGGACAGTGTTTCAGTGCTATTGATAAAGTTTTTCAGTAATATATCAGACAATGTCTCACTTCTATTCATAAGATTTTTACTGGCCAATACTTTGAGATGTGTACCACCCCTTCCCTCTTCAGAATCTGTCTTATTCTGGAAGGTCCACTGGAACCTGTCCACCATGAATGACCTTGCTGGTATTTAAAATACCAGAGGCATAGCCTCCAGCCTCACAGCCATACTCAAGCCACCGCAGTATAGCAAACTGACAGACTAGTGGTGGGTTTGTAAAATACCCTTTAAAGATACATTTTACAAGAGTGCATGATGGAAGTGAACAGTTTTTTAATCATGTAGTAGAATTAATAAAAGAGATATGTAAAATCAATAAAATCCCAGATTTTTTCTGGACATACTGATGACTATTAATCCTTCATTTTGCACTCAGTAGACATTTTTGACTAAGCGTCTGATTTCTGCATGACCAAAGTTGCAAAGTTCAGTGCTGGCAGAGAGAAATCAGGCTGGTAGAGTTTTGAAAGTAAGTTTATTAAAGCATTTGCATGTAGATGGGCTGAGACCAGAATGGTGTGAAGCAGGGCTGAGCTCAACAATGCATCAGCCCCAAGCTGGGAAGTTGGGACATTTAAGTAGGGTGACAGGAAGTTTATTGGCAGTTCCATTGTGGGAGAGCAGATCATGGCTGTCTTGATAGTAATAATCAAGACAGCGAATGTTCAGCTGTGTTCTTGGAACTGTAAGCTTCAGTCGTTCTTTGCAGTTCTGTCTGTCTTGTCTACCCAGTTCTCAGAACTGGGTTGTGACCACTGTCCTGTTGCTCAATTTCATTTTCGGCAAGAAAAAGTATTAGGATTAAAGCATAAAAATAACATGAGAATTCTAAATCAAGGCTTGTATCTATTATATCTGTCATTTTCCATTCTTTCTTATAAGAAGTCTGGGTTGTTGATGGTTGAAGGTCTGACTTCTGTAGCTGCTTCAGGCTTGTAAGGGGTATAGGGGTGTCCCTATCCTGTTTTGGCAATGGGGGTGTATTGGTAGGGGAGGAAGTGGTGGAGGGTTACAGGATGCCTTTGACATTTGAGTGTGAGAGCAGCATACAGAGTCCCCACATAGGATGTGTTAGTGGGTGTCTTTGTATGGAATTTGAGAAAAAAGGGATGTGAAAGTCCAAGGTAGGGTATTGATGATTTGTAAAGGTTGGTTGAAGGAGCATAAATTTACAGAAGAGAAACCTATACTCAGATTAGTGGTATTGGTTCCAGTAAAAGGTATCTTTGGAGTGTGGTTTGAGTCACAGCAGAGAGGAGAAAGTGGTCCTTTCTCTCTAGTTTTTGATAACATTTTATTTTTTACCAGAGAGTGTTGTTAGCAATAGCCCATGGAATTTTTTGAAGAGGTTGGGAGGGTGAAGGTAATGGTATGTTGGCAGTTGTTAGTTATGTTCCTACAGGAATGACCTGTGGGTGGCCTCCTATGAAGTAGATGGGTAAAAGGCTGGCATGGATAGGTGATATTAGTGAAGACATTAACTGGAGTGGGTTGAGTGGAAAGATTGGTTGATATTAGTTGAAGAACTTGAGAGAGTACAGAGTTCAAAGCTTACTTTAGGGAAGGGTTATTAATAACTGTGGGCAGTGGGGTTGAATGTGGGTTTACTGAGAACTGTATTGTGTTCCACAGTGAGAGGGGGAATGGGACAGGGATTAAAGGTTAAAGGCATTTGTGGAAAGTTCCTAGTTAAATAGGTTGGTGTCCATACTTATAATTTCATTAAATGTTTGCTGCTAACGAGTGGTGTCTGAAAATAATGGTTGATATAAGAAGGTGGAGTAGAAGTAGAATTGTCATGTTTTAACAAACAGGGGAGGAAAGTAACAATGAGTCAAGTGAGAGAGAGAGAGACAGAGAGACAGAGAGAGAAAGGAGAGAGAGAGACTGTATCAGAACTAATCAGAAAACAGGACTGAGATTTTCTCAGTTTGGAAGTTTTAGAGGTGTGACGGGGTGTTCCTGAACTGCCTGTAATTTGTTTACTGGTCTGGAGGAGTGAATGTTTCCTGTAAGTGTGAAACTAAGAAGATAGTTCTTGGAGTTTTGTAGTTGATGGACTGTTAAGTGACAGAGGAGGGTGGGAATAGGGTTAAGGAAATTTGAAACTTAGGTTAAGGATAGGAGTAGAGCACCTGGGCAGAGTAAGAAAAGAGTGTGTGAAAGAAGTTTTCAGGCAGTTGAGAGGTGGTGTTGCTGGTGGTTGTGATACAAGTTCATAACTTTATAACCGAGATAGAGGAAGGGACAAGTGTCCCAGTAAATTTTGGGAGGGCAGATTAAGTGGCCTCGGTATCTATTAAAAATGAGATAGGTTTACCTACCATTGCCATCCTTACCCATAGTTTTGTGGTTGAGATGGAAGTCGATGGGGCCTGGTCGGGGCCCAGGCACCCTCAGTCGTCAGTGGCAAAATCTAGGAGATCGGAAAGCTCCAAACTGGACTCAGAGGAGGGTTTTTTTTTTGGAAGAGATATAATTCTGCCTGGAGGGGCCTGATTACATTCTGACTTCCAGTGTCTCTCTTCACTGCACTCTGAGCAAGGCCCAGGTAGGGGTCTCTGATTTGGGCAGGATCTAGTCCAGTGGCCGTCTTTGCCGCATTTGAAGCATGATCCTGGAGGAGGCTCACGTTTACCTCTCCATGGTCCCAGGGAAGGTTTGAGGGTGAGTTTACTTCTAGGGTCTGTCTCATGGAGTCTTGAAGGGCTGTGGCTAGGAGTTGGGCCTTTGCCTGATCATGTCTTTGTTT
This sequence comes from Orycteropus afer afer, assembly GCF_000298275.1. Classification (NCBI taxonomy): domain Eukaryota; kingdom Metazoa; phylum Chordata; class Mammalia; order Tubulidentata; family Orycteropodidae; genus Orycteropus; species Orycteropus afer. The sequence goes on from NW_006921594.1 coordinate 7,458,353, forward strand.
TTGTAATCTTAATTCCTTGTCTCAATTATTAAAGACCTTAAAAGTGATGTTGAAAAGGTCCCTTTAAGGGACTTGGGTGTCTGTATCTAAGTTTTGGAGTTTGTGGTGTGTGTCTGTGGCTGCCTGAGAGATGAAATGCATGTTAAGGAGTAGCATTCCCTCTTGGGAAATTGGGTCAAGTTTAGTGTCTTTCTGTGAAGTGTCTGTAAGGCAGGTTAGAAAGAGGGCTGGGTTTTCCTCAGGCCTTGGGTAATTTCTTTAAGTTTGTCATAGTTAACTGCTTTATGTACCGTCTTTCTTATATCTGATAGTCTTAATTAGGATTGACTTGAGGGACAGCTACAGAACCTAAGGGGTGAGCTGAGTTTTGCCTGGGAAGTTTGTCTGCATGAGCCTGAGCTGCTAGCCAGACGTGCTCCTTTTCCTCTGGGGGAGGGAAGAGGTTAAAATGACATAATATAGGTAGTGGGGTCGGTTGAAAAGGAACCAAGGCACTTTTCAATTTTGAACAGGTCAGACACAGAGAAAAGAACATGAACATGGACGATGCCTTCAGCTCTGGTTACTTTCTAAAAGAGAAAGATGGGAGCTGTGGGCTGAGTGGCTTGAGAATGAGTGTAGGGAGGGGAAAAGAGGCCGAAGGAGTGGTGTCCAGAGGAGGAGGAGCGGGAGGGACACGGGGGCAGGGTCCGCCGGAGGAGGTGGTGGAGAGTGATCAGCCCGGTCAAGAGAGGGTTCAGGTTTGGGGGTGGAATCAGTGGAGGTTGGTTTAGAATGGAGAAGAGTACATGATGGAATTGAACAGTTTTTAGTCATGCAGTCGAATTACTGAAAGACATGTGTAAGGTCAATAAGATTCCAGATTCTCTCTGGACATCCTGATGACTATTAATCCTTCACTCTGCACTCAGTGGACATTTTTGACTAAGCAGCTTGTTTCTGCATGACAAAAGTGCCATGCTGGAGAGAAAGGAAAGGAGAATAAAGATCCTGCTCCAGAGGATCCTGATGTTCATAATGCAGTTGAGTGTCTACAGATAAATCTTAAAGTGTCAAAGCCAAATATATGATGTCGTATAACTAAATGAAAGAACACTAAAGGATTTATTGGATCAGAATAACCTAAAATGGACCTTAGTAATATTCAAGAACACACTCTTGATTTTAGGAATAAGTAAGCTGAGTCCACCAAAGAACTCTGTTCAAATGATAGCCTCTTGGTCTGTGTACAGTTTCCTCATGAGCACATTTAAGTGTTCTGGAATTCCCATTCTTCACATGTGATCCATAATTTGTTATAATCCACACAGTTGAATGCCTTTACATAGTCAGTAAAACACAGGTAAACATCTTTCTGGTATTCTCTGCTTTCAGCCAAGATCCATCTGACATCAACAATAATATCTCCTTCCGCAACCTCTTCTGAATCAAGCCTGACTTCCTGGAAGTTCCCTGTCAGTATACTGCTACAACCATCTTTTAATTGTATTCAGCAAAGTTTTACTTGCATGTGATGTTAATGATATTGTTCAATGATTTCCACATTCTGTTCGATCACCTTTCTTTGGAACGGGCATCAATATCGATCTCTTCTAGTCTATTAGCCCGTTAGCTGTCTTCCAGATTCATTGCTGTAAATGAATAAGCACTTTCAGTGATCCATCCATTAGTTGAAACATCTTGATAGGTATTCCATAAATTTCTGTAGCCTAGTTTTTCACCATTTCCTTCAGTGCTGCTTGGATTCTTCCTTCAGTACCATTTTTCTTGATCATATGTTACCTCCTGAAATAGTAGGAGATTGACCAGTTGTTTTTGATTCAGTGACGCTGTGTATTCCTTCCATCTTCTTGAGATGGTTCCTGCATCATTCAATATTTTGCCCATAGAATCCTTCAGTATTGCAAACAGAGGCTTGAATTTTTTCTTCAGTTATTTCAGGTTGAGAAATGTCAAATGTGTTCTTCCTTTCTGGTTTTCCAACTCCAGGTCTTTGCACATTTCATTACAATACTTTATTTTGTTTTCTTGTACCACCCTTTGAACTCTTCTGATTTATCTCTTATATTTCATCATTTATTCTATTTGCTTTAGCTAGTCTCTGATCAAGAGAAAGTTTCAGAGTCTCTTCTGACATCCATTTTGGTCTTTTCTCCCCATTTTGTCTTTTTAATTAAGACCATGTTCTTTCCTTATGAATGATGTTCTTTACTTTTTTTTTTAATCCATTTTATTGAAATATAATTTATGGACAGTGACATACATAAAACTAAAGTGAAGTGGGTCAATGCATTTTTTTTTCAGTGTTCCCTCCCCTTCCCTCCCAACCCTGGCAACCAACAGAAAGTTTCCCTCCATATACAAACCTTTCAAAAAAAGTTTCTCTCCATATATAAACCTTTCCTTGACCCTCCACAACAAACGAACTAATACTATATTTGACCTTCTGTGATTGACTTATGTCATTCAGCATAATGTCCTACAAGTTCATCCATATTATGTGGTGTTTTGCAGACTCTACATTATACTTTAGTGCTGCATAGCATTCCATTATGTGTATGTACCATAGTTTGGTCATCCACTCTTCCGCTATAAATCTTAGAGACAAGTCCTTTGCCAGATATGTAATTATCAGCAAATATGAATTTGTTGCTGTCATTTTTGGTATGTGCTTTTTTGTGGTGTCAGTTTCTTTGTTCCATATAATTTTCTATGCTGAGCTCATTTTGTTTATGAATCATGGTATCACTTCCTTCATTGCTGTTGCTTTGGTATTTGCTGAATATTTATTCTGGTCCTCTTTTTTGATGTAAACTTTATCATATTTCTTTGAGATTACTCTGTGATTTATAGTTTTCTTCCAAAGTTTAGAACAGTCCATTCTATCTTGTAGTTGTCTTGACTTCCCTACCATCTAGAAGTTCTGCAATGACATTTTTTCCCCCTCTTTTTGGTTTGCAGTTGTCTACACTTGTCAATTGATATCTCTGGTTCCCTGTTTACGATCTTGTAGGCTTATTTACTTTGGATATTTCCATAGCTGTGTTGGTTTCTGGGTTATATCATCATGTGTGTTAGTGGTTGTTGGCTGTTATTGCTTCTCTGTCCAAAGGGCTTCCTTTAGCATCTCTTGTGAGGTTGCTCTGGTTTTAACAAATTCCCTTACTTTCAGCTTATCTGGAAAGGTCCTAATTTCACCATCATATCTGAGGGACAATTTTGCTGGGTACATGATTCTTGGTTGGAAATTTTTCTCTTTCAGCGTTTTATATATACCATCTCATTGTCTTCTCACCTGCATGGCTTCTGTTGAGAAATCCAAGTTTAGTCTTATGAGTTGCTCCTTGTAGGTAACTTTTCATTTTTCCCATGCTGCTCTCATGATTCTTTCTTTGTCTTTGGTTTTGGTGAGTTTGATGATGATATGTCTTGGTTATTTTCTTTTGAGGTCTATCCTGTTTGGGGTTCATTGGACTTTCTAAATGGATATATTCTCATCTTTCATCAAACCAGGAAAATTCTCTTCCAACAAATCTGATCATTTTCTCTGTGGTTTTATTTGTCTCTTCCTGTTCTGGAATTCTGGTTACATGTAGGTTATTCCTTTTGATGGTATCCCACATGAACCTTAGGCTTTCTTCATTTTGTTTTGCTCTTTTTTTCTGATTTATCCCTTTCCAAAGAAGTGTTCAGGTATTTGCCTTCAATCTTCCTATGAATGATGTTCTTGATGTCATCCCACAACTTTTCCTGTTGGTGTTACATTGGTGTTCAGTGCATCAAATCTGTTTTTCAGACGGTGTCTAAATTCAGGTACTATATAATCAAGGTTGTACTTTTGCTTTCGGGTACTTGTTTTAATTATCTTCAGCTTCAAATTGAACTTGTATATGAGCAATTGAATAGATATAGTTATGAAGTGGATCTCCAATGTAAATTTTCTTCAAAAAACAAGTACTATGACAAAAACTCTAGTAATTCCTTATGGTATCTAACATCATGATGTCTAGCACGTCTGTAAATTCCAAATAAGAAGAATAATCAATAATCTGAAAAAGCATACAGTTGTAGCCTGTGTCCATAATTCTTAAAGATATCCTTGCTATCATTGGTTTATGTCAGCATGTATATGACTGAGGCCAGTCAAGACCATGGCTGTGTGATCCCAGTCTGTTTAATCATTTGCAGGATTCAGTCATCCTTCATATTTGCAGATGCAGTCATTGTTTACTGCTATATTCATTGGTTCAATCATTTATTCTGACCAAGCAACCCATTTCTGAAAGTTTCTAGAGTTGACTACCAACTCCTGTTGCTCCATGTTTGTTTTAGATTCTGTGTTAGCTCCTATTTCTTGCTTGCTATAGAAAATTTTATTTAGCTTTTTACTTTAGTTTATAAAACACTAGTTTAGGAAGATAGGAATGAGGTAAACAGATTATACATTATTTGTTCCCGTCCTTCTCTTTATATTTTAGATATCTACTAGTGATACTTGACTAAGTGAAATAGAAAATACAGAATGCAGATTAATAGTAGCTCTAAGTAAAGTGCCCATTTTGGTCAGCTTGGAGAAGCTAATGCCTTTTTTAAGCAGGCCTTTATTTGATCTTCTCTCAAAGGATATTGGATTCCTTAATGGTTTCTGGATTCTTTTAACATCCTGTTATTGACTTGACTAAAAAACAGTAACCAGCCCCTCCAAAAAAAAAAAAAAACATACCTATATATATATACTGTATCAGTACAGCATCTGTAATGCAAGCACAATTTAGTTAGATGTGAATTCTCTTCTACATAATTCAATATACTTTAATTAACAATCTGTTTCATTTTCATTCAGTAATATTTACTGAGCTCCTACTAAACATTAAGTACTCTTGTAGATGCTGGTACTTGTGTCTGGCATTATGGTCATTAACTTGTCATTACTCTAGGTTACCCATTAAAGTAGATAAGCTTCTCAGAGGATCAGATTTCTGTTTTGGCAAGTAAGATAAAGTAAATGCACAGCCAGAATTTATTCTAATGGTTCTGCAGAAGTTATTACACATAAAACACAAAATAGTCCATTCTTACAGTATAAACTAAACCCTTAGTATTCTTATTCTACAATAAGATATTTGTCTATAGCTCCTTCTTCTCTTTTTTCCTCCCTTTCATTTTTCCTTCCATCTTTCCTTCTTCCTTTGGTTTCTCTCTCCCTCCCTCCTTCCCTTTCTTTTTTCCTTAGAAACACATTTTAAATTAGGTATACACGTTTAACAGATTTTAAATTTATATTGAATTGTTAAAGTGAACAAAGTGATTGAACCATTCTGCATTCCCATCAGCAATGCATGAGAATTCAAATTGCTCTACATCCTTAACCATACTCACCCAATCTTTGCAATTATAGCTTTTCTACTTTGTTCGTGTTGGTATCTCATTGTGGTTTTATTTTGCATTTCCCTGATGGCTAATGATTTTAATCATCTTTTTATGTAGTTGGGTCACAGTGTGGTGCAAACTGTTAACACACTCACGGCATACCAAAAAGTTGGATTCCGAAGCCACCCATAGGCACATTGGAAGAAAAACTTGGTTATATACTTCATACCATCAGCCCTTGAAAGCCCTATGTAACACAGTTCTACTCTGACACATTGGGTCAGAAATAACATGACAGCAATTGATATTTTAATGTTCTTTTTCATCATGTTGTATCTTCTTTGCTGAAATATCTATTAAAATCTTTCACAAATTTTCAAGAATCAGTTTGTCTTGTTTATTGAGTTACACTTTCTGAATATAAATCTTTATTTGATATATAGATTGCAATTATTTTTATTGCTCTTCATTTTTTATGTTCATAACAGAATCTTTCAAAGAATAAAATTTTTAATTTTGATGAAGTATAATTTACCAAGTTTACTTTTATTGTTCATATTTTTATGCCCTGCCCATGTAATAGTTGCCTAACATAAGGTAACATTATCTTTTATGCTTTCATCTAGAAGTTTTATTGTTTTAGGCTTTACATTTAAGTCTGTGATCCATTTTGAGTTAATTTTTGTGTGTATGGTTTAGATAAGGTCCATAGTACCTTTTTTTCCCAGATGTATATCCAATTGTTCCAGTTACTCTTTGTTGAAGACTGTCTTTTCCCTATTTCATGAGGTGGCACCTTTGTCAAAATTACATTGGCTGTATTTCTGAACTCCATGTTATTCTCTTAATCTTTATGTTTATTCTTATACCATGACCACACTATCTTTATTACAGTAACTTTATAGGAAGTCTTGAAATCAGGTAGGTAAATCATTCAACTTCATTTTTTTTAAAAAATATGTTGATTAGTCTAGATCCTTTGCATATCTTTATAAATGTGAAACTCAGCTTGTTGATTTCTGTTAGGATTTTTATTTCTAGCATCTTTCATTTTTTTGTAATGATCCAAATTTCCATGTGCAATTATTTTTCCTTGTGACTAAGAATTTCTTTTAACATTTATTGTAGAGCAGGTCTGATGACAACAAGGAAGTTGCCAGAAAATAGAATAAAATAAGACCAATATTTTTAATAAACATAGATGCAAAAATCTTTAGCAAAATTTTAGAGAGTCAAATCTAGTAATATTATAAAAAAGGACAATACATCATGACTTGAATAGGGTTTATTTCAGGAATGCAAAATTCGTTCAACATTAATATGTTAATCAAAGTAATCTACCACATTAATAACAAAAATAAATCAACATGCAGATAAAGCATTTCACAAAATTCATTACCCATTTGTGAGAAGAGTACCAGAAAATTATGAGCAGAAAGAAAACTCTTCAGCCAAATAAAGAACATCTATTAAAAATATACATCTACCATCTTACTTAATGGTGAAATACAGAATGTGTCCTGTTTAAGATTGGAAACAAGGTAAGAGTGTCCAGTTTTAACACTTCTGTTCAACATTATCTTGGAAGTCCTAGTCTATAGTAAATTTAGAAAAAAAATTCTGGAATAAAGACATCTTAATTCACTCTTTTATTCAATATAATTCAAAAGAAAAAGTATTTACTGAGCACTCTGCTGGACTTTGTGGATGGTTACGCTGCGTTGGTGAATACTCTCTTAGTCTTCCTCTACTGTCTTCTTCTGGCCAAGATTTCCTTTGTCAATCAACATTTCTTGCCATTCCATGTACTTGATAGACAATTCACAGTCAATCTAATGAAATAGAGTATGTTATAAAAATTAATATATAAAATAATAAACTAGTTTGATTATTTAGACTACATGGTTACTCTTTGCAACAGAGGAAATATGTATAGTTATATGCATTCTTTTATACAGTTTCATGAAAAAAGATGGCTTTCTTAATAACTTTTGTAATGTAACACAAATTGCTGTATTAATATTGAAAAACTTCCATTTCCTAAAAGTAGTTATAGTGTGGCAACACAGAAGAATTCACATCTATCAAAATAACACCCTATAAATGATTTCAAAGCACATTGGAACTGTATTGAGAAGGAATGATATTTAATTTTGTTTCATGCAGATTGCATATTTATAATGAATAATTAATGGTTTCTTTTCCTGTCCAAATCCTACCCATGTAATCAGAGCTCCGCTCAAATTTTTCCTCTGAAGTTTTTCATTATTGGCCTCATTTGAAATTGTTTCTGCCTCCTCTAGATTATTTTATGCGCTATAATCTCTATCACTCAATGTGTTAGAGATTGCATTGCACTGTCCCTAAGCTTTTATTGTGATATATGGAATAATTTAACAGCTACACTGGAAAACTGATACAAAAATGTACTATCTATTATTTTACTAATTTTTACATAGAATACCTTAAACATAGTATATGCTCAGAGAATGCTATTACTGACTGGATTCACTGAAATATTTGGCCAGGCCAAGGACCTTTTTTGTGAGTTTTCTGACCTGGAATGTGGGCCCATGACTCAAGTCACTGTTACAAGTCACCTTCTTTCCTTATCACTGCAGGTAGGTAGTTATCTGTGTTTTGTGCCTTTTGAATGTACCTCTGAGAATACTTCAGACTGTTTCATGATAAAATCAAACCAACTAAATTTACTGCCATCAAGTCAATTCCAACTCATAGTGACCCCCATTAGGTTTACAGGGTTATAAATTGTTACAGAAGTATATTGCCCCATCTTCCCTCCATGGAACAGCTGATGCTTTTGAACACTGACTTTCTGGTTAGCAGCCAAATGCCTTATCCATCACACCATCAGGATAAGTAGTGTGTGTTTTTGTCTGTCTTCTAAGACCATAAGGTCTCTAAGAGGGGCATGTCTTTCCATTTAGAGCTCTGTCTGTGGTGGCTGGCACATGGAGGTGGGTCCTGGGCAGTGGGTGGTGAATCACTGTGCATTGGGTTCACTGGGTAGGCCACATTCCTTTCTCAGATTTTCATTAATGATCAGTGGAGATCTTGCTGTTTTTCAGAAATCCATCATACATTTCTGAAGTTTGTTCCTTTGATTGAGTTTCCTTAAGTATAGGATTAGGGCAGCTATTTTTCCATAATGATGACTACTCTCTAACAGGTGTCAGCAAACTTTTCTTCTATAAACATCAGACAGTAAATATTTTAGGTTTCATGGGGCTTGCAGTCTACTCCACAACTACTCAATGCTGCCATTGTAATGCAAAAGTATCCTTGGACAATAAGTAAATGAATGAGTGTGACTAAGTTTTAATAAAACTTTATTTGCAAAAACAGATGGTGGGCCAAATTTCCCAACCCTTGTTCAATAGAAACATCATCCTGACTTATATACTGCACAGTCCTTTACTTTCTGTATGAAAGTGTACATTTTTGTTTCTCTAATTAAAAACAGACTTTATATAAGGAGTTCTAGGAGAACTGATTCTTTTTATTGAAGAAATGGGAATAATATCGAACAATGCAGGAAGCGTCAAAAAAGGATGGAAGGAATATACAGTCACTGTACCAAAAAGAATCGGTTGACATTCAAACATTTCAGCAGGTAGCATATGATCAAGAAATGATGGTATTGAAAGAAGAAGTCTAAGCTGCACTAAAGGCATTGGCACAGAACAAGGCTCTAGGAATTAAGAGAATACCTATTGAGATGTTTCAACAAATGTATGCAAAACTGGAAGCAGTCACTCATTTATGCCAATAAATTTTGAAGACAGCTGTCTGGAAGACCAACTAGAAGAGATCCTTATTTGTGTCCCTTTCAAAGAAAGGTGTTCCAACAGAGTGTGTAAATCATTGAACAATATCATTAATATCACACAGAAATAAGATTTTGCTGAAGATAATTAAAAAATGGTGGCAGCAGTATACTGGCAGGGAACTTCCAGAAATTCAAGCTGGATTCAGAAGAGGACATGAAATGAGGAAGATGACATGGAATGAAAAGAGGACATCATTGCTGATGTCAAATGGAAAACAATACCAGAAAGATGTTTACCTGTGTTTTATTGACTATAAAAGACATCCAACTACATGAATCATAACACCTTATGGATAACATTGCAGGAATCAGAATTCCAGAACACTTCATTGTGCTCATGAGGAATGTGGAGATAGACCACATTCCTCAAACAAAACAAGGAGACACTGCATGATTTTAAATCAGGAAAGGTGTGCATCAGTGCTGTATCCTTTTACCATAGTTTTTCTATCTGTATGCTGAACAAATAATCCAAAAAGCCTGGACTATATGAAGAACACAGCATCAGGATTGGAGGAAGACTCATTAGCAATCTGCAATATGCAAATGATACAACTTTGCTTGCTGAAAGTGAAGAAGAGTTGAAGATACTTACTAGTGAAGATCAAAGACTCCAGCCTTCAGTATGGATTATATGTCAACATAAAGAAAACAAAAATCCTCACAAATAGACCAATAAGCACCATCATGATAAATGGAGTAAAGATTGAAACTGTCAAGGATTTCATGGCACTTGGATCCACAATCATCACCCATGGAAGCAGAGTCAAGAAATCAAAGATGTGTTACATTGGGCAAATCTGCCACAAAAGACATCTTTAAAATGTTAAAGAGCAAAGATACCACTTTGAAGACTAAGGTGTGCCTGAACTAAGCCATGGTATTTTCAATCATCTCATATGCATGTGAAAACTGGATAATGAATAAGGAAAACAGAAGAATTGAAGCCTTTAAATTAGTATGTTGGTGAAGAATAGTGAATATACCATGGACTGCCGGAAAAAACAAAACAAAAAAAAACACCCTCACTGCTGTTGAGTTGTTGAGGAGTGAATAAATATGTCTTGGAAGAAATATGGCTGGACTGCTCCTTAGAAGCCAGGATGGTGACACTTCATGTCTCATACTTTGATCATGTTATCTGGAGGGACCATTCTCTGAAGAAGGACATCATACTTGGTAAAGTAGTAGTTGTTGTTGTTATGTGCTGTGAAGTCAGACCCAAGTAGAGGGGTAGTGAAAAAGAGGAAGATCCTCATGGAGATGGAATGGCTGCAACAAAGGGCTCAAATACAGCAATGATTGTGAGAATGACACACGACTGGACAGTGCTTTCTTCTGTTTTACACAGGGTCACTATGAGTCAGAAATGACTCGACCACTCCTAATAACAACTATGCTTTTTCAACTGGAAAACACGGTAAAGATGTAAGATAGTTATCCAATTGATACAATAATTTTTTTTTATGGTGATACTTTATCAGTTTATTAATTCAGCCTGAGAGTCATATTACAAATCTAAATATTATATCACTGATGGCTTTCTTTACCTTTAATTTTGGCAATACTATAAATACAGTGAATAATGATGCAATTAATAATTGTTTATTAATATAAATAAAGTCAAATCATTTTCATCAGCTTCTCGTAGTTGACAATCTCCATAGTCCAGCTCCCATTCCTGCAGGCTTGAGTCTTGGTGACAATAAGTCAGTTTTCTTTGCAGATTTCTTCTGAAGCTGTACAGCTAAAATTTTAACCAGAGTCAAAAGTGGCATATTCTGATAAAGCTAATATAATTTATTGGCCTTTATTATGTGATAATCTCAGAAGGAAGGTGGGACAATCTACTTCCGTAGTGACACTGCCTTGGAAACCCAAGGAGGGGTAGCTATGAGTTGGGTCTGACTCAACTGCACATTACAACAACAACAACATGTGATAATATTTTTTTCACATTTAATGGGGAAAGAGGGCAATAAGAGTTTGTCTAATGAAAAGAAAACTTTTTTTTTTTTAAATGGAATCAGTTTTCAGCACTTTTTATAGGTTTTATTTCCTTTAGTTTAAATGATGGGGAAAATATGAAGGGATTGACTTTTGCGGTTATCTCAATACTCAAATTTTCTTTCACTGATTAGGTACAATAGGTTTAATACTGAATTCTGAACCCCCTTCTTGCTGATTCTTGATAGAATCTCACCTGACAGGAGTCTGGCTCCCTGGGGGGCACTGAACTTGGGAGAAGGAGCAGTCCTGGAAGACTGGGTTTAGAATTGTGTGACTAGTGGTTCTGTCACTGTCTCCTGAGAGTGACTGCCTTTGGGTTCCTTGTTTACATTTCCTGTGAAACACAATCTGGAATCCTGCCCAAAACCACTCTTCTGCTATCAATATTTTTAAAAGATGTTCTTCTCTTTGACTAACAATTATTTTCTTAAAAATCAGGAATATCAGGTTCACTCCTTCAGTCATTTCAGAAATGTGTTGTTGAATTGAATTGACTGAAATTATAGCTGGTGTGGAAAATGATGAGCAGTGTATTGAAATACCCAAATGCCTTATTTCCTAAGCATCACAGTCATTTTATTTTCTTCTAACATGATAGGCTTAAATTGATATGAGTTTTCAGAGTCATAGGGAAGGAGTGAGAAGGCATTTGACCATTGCTCATGGACTACAGGATTTGATTTCATAAGTGTTCATCACTCTGCCGAGGGTAACCAAAAGCTGAAACCAAACCTGTTGCCATTGAGTTGATTCTGACTCATAGCAACCCTATTGGACATAGTAGATCTGCACTGTAGTTCTAAGGCTGTAAATCTTTACAGAAGCAGACCAGTTCATCTTTCTCCCTTGGAATTGCTGGTGAGTTGAAACTACAGACCTTTTCATTAGCACCGATGCTTTAGCCACAGTGCCACCAGAACTCCTCTTCTGAGGGTTGGTGACTTTAATTAAAACTTTTGGTTCTTCAGACAAAACAAGTCTTTGAAAGGAGTTTATTCTGGTTTGGCTATCTCCACTGGATACAGAGATATGATATGTACTGTGTCTATTCCTGCGTCCTAGTAGTTCGACCTAAACAGACCACTCAACCTCTCTGTGCTTCAAATTTTTGCCTCTACAATGGAGAGACTCCCTCCCCGGAGAACCCCACTGCTGAAAGGACACTCTTGGACTTGTAAAGGCATTGCTGCTCTCATCTCCTTTGGCCCCCAGCAAGCAGTGAGCGGAAACCAGATCTTTCCCTGATGTAATTTTCTGCTTGACCTTTTTTGAACTATATCCCATGAAAGGAGTTAAACTCTCTATTATTGTATCCACGTTACACCACTGGTTTATGGAAATTTTATCACTATCCATGAATTTTAAATCCTTTGAGAACTCGTGTTATAAGTGACTGATTCATCATGACAGTTAGTCAACTGTACCTACTTAGAAGAAGTATCATCCTGGTCCCCTCTACTATTACCCCTTGCCCTCAAGTTGATTCTGACTGATAGCAACCCTATAGGACAGAGTAGAACTCTCTGGTAAAGTTTCCAAGGCTGTCACTGTGAGTTGAAATAGACTTGATGGTTTGCTTTGTTTGGAATCTTTATGGAAGCAGACTGTCACATCTCAATGAATTTTATGAAATAGCTTGAAAACTTATTTTAAACGTTCCTCTTGAATACTAAAAAGATTTAATACTAAAGTGTTTTATTTGGAGAGAGTAATATTTTAACTGATGCACTATACATCCTAGCCCAATTGTATCTAATCTTAATTAGATACAAATGCTTAATCCAACCTGTATCTCAGATTTTCTTAAGAGGAATGTTCAGATTCTAGTAATCTTTCAAGAAAATCTTATTTTATAATTTAGTTTTCATAAGGTATTTTTTATTATTCCAATTCCAGTCATTTAAGATTGATGTATGCCACCTATTCTTTTTTTTTAATATGTAGTGGAGCTCTGGTAGCATAATGCCTAAGGCACTTGACTGCTCACCAGAAGGCTGGTGGTTCAAACCCACCAGCCACTCCTCAGAAGGAAGGTTGGGCAATCCTACTTTTCCGTAGTGATACTGCCTCGGAAACCCAAGGAGGGGTCGCTATGAGTCGGGGCCGACTCGACGGCAAACAACAACAACAACATTTTTCTTAACAACATACTATGATATTAAGACAAAAGAAAAGAAAGAAGCGAACACCACAGAATTCCAACTAAAAGCTTAGTACATTAGCAGCATCTAGTAACTGTTAGAGACATGAGTTCTAAAATAATGAGGCCCATATTGAAGCACAACATAGTTCATTATTTTTTTCTCAGAGGACCTCTTTTTGATGGTATATTTAATAAGCAGTTTCACAGGCAGCTGTACCATCTTCATTACAAATAAATTACATAGTTTTTTCGTTGCATAAAAATTTCATCATCGCCATTTGCTGTTATCTTTGTTTAGAAATAAGATGATTATTAAGTATATACAGCACTAATGGCAGACACAGAGATTTCCCTATGCTGATTGCAAAGTCTGGTTTGTGTAATCTGTAGACCATCTAGGGCACAAGCACGAATGTGGTGGAGGAAAAGGAAAACAGCACCTGGCCAGCAATGTATGTACGGTTTATTACCGATGTGTGTGTTCAGCATGAGTGTGTTATTGTGGATCTAACGACAGAGCTACCAAGTGTGTGATTACTAGACTTAACAATGCAAATTTATTTACCAAGCTTTGGCTAAGGTTACAAAAGTCTCATTTTCAATGCTGCATTTGCTGACTTATTTGCAAACATTAATAAAGATTAGTTTTTTTTTCCCCTCAGGGTGATTCAGATGTTTTTCAAGAGAAAGAAATGACAGAGGTTGATTAACAATTGTTGCATTATTCTTTTTTAAAATGTATGTTTGAAATTATGCCTCATGTTTATGTTAACTTCTTAACTTGTAGGCTTATGAACTTTTTTTAAAAAATTTTTATTGTGACTTGGGTGAAAGTTTACAGAGCAAATTTTCCACAGAGCTGTTTATACATGTTTTGTCTCATGACATTGACTACAATTCCCCACAGTGTGACAGCTGTCTTCCCACTTCCTTCCCATAGTTACCTCTTCCCCATGTCCTTCCCTCCCATGCACTCCCCACGCTGTCTTCCTGTGCAAACACTGCCCTTCAGTTCTCCCATGTTTGATCGTTCCAAGTAGTGTATCTATCTACCTGATGTAAATATTCAGCCCATATGCCTGTCTGTTCTTGGGCTGGAAGCCACAGGAATAAGTAAGTTCAATTCCACACCTGCAGGGTAGTGGAACTTGATAATCTCAGGGGTCTCCCCAGGCTCTGTCAGACCAGCAAACTTGGTCTTTTTTTGTTTTCTTTTGTTCCACATTGTTCTCCCACTCTGTCCAGAATCTCTAGGCAGATGAACTTTTAAACTACAAACTTTAAGAAACTAAGCTTCTAGAGTACATAAGACTTATTTTTGTCCTGTGCATTCAAACCATTTACCAAATATCTGTTTCATTTTGCTTTTGTTTTTCACACTTAAGAGACCATTGTTCCTAGTCTGTCTTACTATTGTCAAACTTTTGTGATTAAAAATAATAATACTACAGTAGCTGTGAATTTAGATTTTCTCCCTGGTGTGAGACCATTCTATCATAAGAGAATATAAAAGTTTTTTATATTTGTTTTTTATGTTTTTAGTTTTACTTTATTTTTATTCCTTTAGGTATATCAAGGCTAATGTCTAAATACTGCCCAAAACATAGAGAAAATATTACACTTCTGTGTATATGGAAAACACTCAGTAATGTCTGTGGTTATTGAAACTTACCATAAAACTTACTATAAAAGTCATTTTTATAAGCACTGTTGCTATGTTTGTACACCAAAAGTATTTCTACCATCTGCACTATTCAAAGTCTCCCACAGACCAAGGACTTCCCACCAAACGTCCCCAGCCCTCCTAATTATAGGATGCTCTAGGGCTTTATCATATAAAATTAGTATTCTTTGCCTCTTTCTGTCTATCTATCGCCAGGTGTTTTTTTTTTTTTTTGGTCAAGTTTTGTGATTAACTATAGTAATACTGTGATTAAAAATAATATTAGAAAATGATAATAAAATGGGGTGTGGTTATATAAAATAAACAAATACACACCATTTTCTAGGAGGAGATATTTGAGCCAGTTTAGCATTTTACCTTAAGGAATTTTATCTGCAGAATCCAGTTAATATTTTCAGATATTTACGTAAAAGAAATAATGATGATATATTTTTAAAATATAAAGCACTACCAGTGTTAATGCATGAGTGATTAACAAAACCAGCCTTCTTTTCTCTGTGTTTCTATCTGGACCCAAAAGTAAATTTAGCAAATCAGAATTTAGCACATTCTAGTCATATACAGTTGTTTGTTTTAGACCACACAAAGTTGGTTGTTTACACCATCTATCAAACCTGGTTGTTAAACTGTAGTGGAAGTTGAAGTGGCTCTTTATAGGTAATATAAATCAAAAAACAGAGTGGTTGTTCTGTGGTGAATTAGTGGTTAAACCCATTGCCACAGAGTCGATTCTGACTCATAGTGACCTATAGTACAGCGTTTCCATGACTGTAAATCTTTATGGAAGCAGACTGCCTCATCTTTCTCCAGAGAAGTGGCTGATGGGTTTGAACCCCCGACCTTTCTGTTGTCATCCAAGTACTTAACCACTCCATCACCAGGGCGTTTGTGTTAGTGGTTAGACACTGCTAACTCATTATATGCATTGCAAAATGTCATCCAGTGGGAGAGAAAATGTAACCAGATTATTCAGAAAGATAAAAGCAAATTATGTGGAAAAATAGATCTCATTTCATTTTTACCTTTTAGAAAACCCCTCCTAGCTGAAGAGCCATCATAGATGTACACAGCCAAAACTTAAGAGGAAATGAAAAATAGCATTCTATACCCCAGGCATCACACAACTTTATAAAAGTACTTAATCCTTTTTTTTTTTTTTTTTTCACTTTTCTTTTTTAATAATAATAATGGCATGCTAAAAGAAACCTTGACTGAAACTTTTAAGAGCAGTGTGGGAATAATTTCAATAATTTAAAAAGATGTTGCTTTCTGTAATAAAGTGCTTCTGCATTGATTCCATTTTTATTTACTTGAATGCATGCTTGTTGTAAACACCTTAAAATTAAATTGTAATGCACCTAATCCATGTTTTTCTGAACTACTTGATTCAGTGTTTTCAAGTACATTTATATTGGAGCTTCTGAGCTATTTATATGTAAATGGAAAGTCTTCTGTAATTGGCTCTGGGAGAGCTTGCTAGAAGCCCAGTAATCTAACCTAAGTTGCACATTTTTTCCCCTCTCTGTTATACATTCATAATGGCATTTGAGGGCAAACAGTTTGATCTTATGTCAACATCACTCTCCTTGCAATAAGGGAAAAAAAGGGAAACTTTGTTTTAAGGATTAAATGCTAAAATTTTTCCATGACACACCATCTTAGACAGAGCTGCCAGGTTTTATAGGGAGCAAAAAGATATCATTAGCTTCTAACTATTTGGAATTGGAATTTAAATTATTTGCTTCAGGTAGTGGAATGAGGGTAAAATTGCACTGTGGTTCTGGCTGTGATACACTTAGTTTTATTCAATTTTATTTATTTTTTTTAAATAACGAGTGCTACTTAAAACGTTGGTAACAGTGGTATCCAAACCATTTTTCTGTTTTTGCCTTACACCTAATTTGTATCTTTTGGAAAATAATAAAACATTTAACTATGCTAAATACCCAGTGGCCTAATTATATGCCTCATGCAAACGATGGATGTTTAAACTTTAAGGAATCTTAGAAAAAAAAGACCTGAATCCCAAAATGAGATTTGTTATTCCTGCAGCCTTCTAGCTGTCCATTACTTCACACGTTTATCCATTCATCCACTCTTTCAGTAAGTTTCATGGCCAGCTGTGCTTAAGCTCTGGACTGGATATCAGGAGCCCAAGAACAAGCAAGGAACTCATCATCCTTGCCTTCCTGGGAGGACTGTTCTGTAATTATACATGTAGGTCAGAGTACATAGTTGAAAACACAGCTATTTGCTATTTTCAGGTCCTTCATTGTTCTAAATATTTGCCTTTTCTAGATGGTGAACGGTTAATCCTTTAAGCAAAACCTGTTTTAGGTGGAAATCTTTCTATCATATGATCCCTAAATAGGAAAAAAAAAAAAAAAAAAAGGAGTCCTGGTGGCATAACTGGTTAAGGGCTTAGCTGTTAACAAAAATGTGGGTGTTTTGAACCTATCAGCCAATCCATGGAAGAAGACCTTGTGCTCTACTTCCATAAAGGTTACAGCCTAGAAAATCCTGTAGAAAATCCTAGTGTTGCTTGTAGTCATAGTCAACTAAAAGACATAAAACAACAAATAAGAAAATACAGTGTTGCTGTAGAATATTGAACATACTGTGGACCAGTGGAAGAATGAATGAATCAGTCTTAGCAGAAACGTAACAGAAATACTCCTTAGAAGCAAAGGTGATGGGACTAGCTTGCTTATTTTGAACACATCATCAGGAAAGACTAATCACAAGAAAATGACAGCACGGTTGGTAAAGTGGGGGGTCAACAAAGGCAAGGGTGGCCCTTGGTGAGAGTGAATGCACAGTAGTTGAAACAATGGACACAAAAAAAGCAGTGATCGTGAAGATGGTGCAGGTTTGGGCAATGTTTTGTTCTGCTGTACAGAGAAGTCAGAGCCAACTCCACAGCAATCAAGAACAGCAAAAACATGTAGAAAATAATGGACATAATCTTTTTTTCTGTTCTCAGGATCATGATTTTGTATATTATGCGATCTGTAATGCAAGTCATAAGTAGCCCCGGTGACTGAATTATTATACTTGCTTTTTATTTGTATTTCTTCTTTTCCAGCTATCAGAATATCAGAGACTGTCTTCTTACTATAGTCATTGTTCTCCCCTCCCTTTCTAATCTCCCATGGGATGGACATAGGATTATTAGAATTCTTTTTTTCAATAAGAGGTCCCTTTAAAAGTAAGATGGCTTCTCCTGTGAATAAAACACCTTTTCCTTGCTAAATTTATTTGTGCTGCCCATTGTTCTTCTTTGCTTATATTCCAGACTCTTTTCCTAATAGAAGTAACCTTACTATATCCTCTCTGTTATCAGTTTATCAAGTTGAAAGAATGGCAATGCCACACTATTGTAATGTAAATCAAAGAACATTTTAAGTATCTGAGGAACTACACCCTGCCTTTTTTAGATATCAGATCATGTGTGCAATGCTAATTTTGTAGACAATACCATGAACAGTGCCTACTTTGTTTCTGATCATTCTTATTGGTAAAAACTAATATCCACATAGAACTTTGAAGTTTACCAAAGGAAAACTTTTTCTCATTTAATCCTCCCAACGACTTCTAACAAATAGACAAGACTGTTAACCATATCCTCTAGATAATGAAATTGACTCTCAGAGAGATTAAGTGGTGACTCACTTTACTCATTTTCATCACCTTTCTGGCACCTGTAGGCATCTGAGTTCCTGGCAAGTGGTTGGTTCATAATTCCCCATCCAGAAGTGGGATACATGACAAACTCCAGAATGATGGGAAGATGGAGTGTGGCCAGAGGCTGGGAATGGGCAAAGGATGGAAATAAAGGGATCCCAATAGATGAATGTGAATGGGAGCTCTGGTAGCATAGTGGCTAAGACACTTGCCTGCTAACCAGATGGCTGGCGGTTCAAACCCACCAGCCACTCCTCGGAAGGAAGGTTGGGCAATCCTACTTCCATAGTGATACTGCCTTGGAAACCCAAGGAGGGGTCGCTATGAGTCGGGTTTGACTCGACGGCAAACAACAACAACAACAATAGATGAATGTGGATGCCATATTAGGTTTCAGAACTAACTCAATTTCTAGTTGAAGAATCTGATCATTTGATATAGGTTTTTATAGATAACCAACATTTTAGAAGTCCCCCCGCCCCAAGATATGCTAATTTCGACACCAAAATCTACACCCCTAGCCATCAAGTCTAATCTGATTCATAATGGCCCTATAGGACAGAGTAGAATGACCCTATATGGTTTCCAATGCTGTAAATTTTTGTGGAAGAGACTGCATATCTTTTTCCCTGTGGAGTGGCTTGTAGGTTCGAACTCCCAACCTCTTGGTTAGCAGCTAAGCATTTTAACTACTGTGCCAGCAGGCTTCCTCTAATTTCAATATCCTCTTGATTAAACCTCTTCAGCAGGCATTTTTATTTTCCCAAACCAAGTATTTTCCTTGGTAATGTCTGAAATACTTGAGGACAGTTTGAAAGATAAGGAAAATAGGCAGTTAAAATCAGGAGTATCTTCATCCTATTAATCACTTTTCATTCTCCACTTCTAAATAGTGCAAAAGCTTATATGTTTTATATATTCCTGTTATCTGGTAGTTATTAAAGGGTAAGGGAGACTTCTCTTTCAGCCAAGATGGAGTAACAGATTTTGGATTTACTGTTCTACCTCAAGCAACCAAAAAAATTGACAAAATGTATTAAACAAGACACTAGGCATCAGCAACTTGAGACAGTGGTTCTTAGAGATGGGGAACAAGGTTGGGCCTATAGTTGGTGAGCTTACTTCCTGGCTCCAGCACAGGGAGGAGGAATCTAAGCAGTGCCAGAGGACTACCTGCGTTGAGAAGACAGAGCTAAGAATCTGAGAAGACCAAGGTCGCTGAGGTTTGCAGGACAAGGTTCCAGAGAGAAGAGAGCTGCTCAGAGAGAGTACTCCGAGATCCCCGGAGGGCCTCCTCAAATACTCAGCTGTGTACTGATCATGCACGTGGGAAAACTAGCCAAGGCCAAGAGAAGGTACCACCTGAAAAGGTTAGAAATAATAGTGTTTGGTGCTCACACACAGCTGGAAATAGCACTGGTTCTCGCCGCCAGACTGAAAACATTCCCTCCTCGCCAAGGGTAATGGTGACTTGGTGAGATTTTGATCCAGAATTTTACTCTTCTCTGGTACTGTCTATAAACTCTATTTCAGTTTACTCCAGATAGTAAATTATTGATTTATAATCCAATGGTAGAACTCATCACAGCTGGTATTTTGGATCTACTCAGATATGTATTTCACTGGCATCCTACAAATTACTGATAATTTCTGCTTTCTTGTACTTGTGTAATGAGACTGCACTTGAGTTTTTTATAGTAAAGAAGTTAATTTTTCCCAAAAAAAGATGTTTGGCCTTTGCTGTTGGTTTATATGAGGGAATCTGAAAACGCTTGGAATATAATGGCTGATCAGAATGTCTTTATTTTGTGGGGCCTTGGGTCATACTGTAATTTAATGATATGATTTTGTGTGGGGGGCTGGCCATACCAGAAGGAGCAACAACGTGATTTAAGGTGGAGGTTTTGAGTCATGCCTATTTTTAGACCTGGATGAAGAGTGACCCCACCATGTGGGTGATTAATCATTCCTATGTAATCAAGTGCCACTAACTGTTCCTGCCTGAGACTTGGGTGACCTTCACTGGTTGACAGTCTCCATTGTTGTTGTCACATATTGATACAGAGAAAGTGAGGAGTCTTGATTCCACTGGGAAAGGACCACAGAAATTTTGCCTTTTTCATATTTTGCCGGATTCTGCCTTCTGCGTCTTCCTTCACCTCATCTTACTCTTTAATCTTCCCCATTAACTGTATTAGCTTTCAGTGAGTTCTGTGAGCCTTCCTAGTGAATTATCAGAACCGAGCATAGTCTTGGAAACCTCTGAAATTGCAACTGGTGTCAGAAGTGAGGGTGGTCTGGTAGTGACTTTGCCTTCTAACTTGGTGGTTTGCTAAACTCTCGCTTTTCAGCAATCTCTTTAAATCAGGGGTTCTTAACTTTTCTGAAGTTATTTGCCCATTTAAAAATTTGATGTGAGTGATGGGCTCTTGGCCATAGAAATACACATGTGTACAATATTAGATATGTAATTCTAGAAGATTTCATAACCCTCTAAAGCCCATACATTGACCACACTTGTCAGGTAAAGGGGCCATGATCTAAATAAAGTTACAAATTTATATTTTTTAAAAGGAGTATTTTGAGCTGCAGTAATCGAGATGGACTGTTTATGTAGTTTACCAAGGCCATGAACTCTTGTATATTTAAGTACCAATTTAACAAAAAAAAATGATGTCATTTTGTGTGAGCATGTGTTTACTTGATACAGAAATTGTGTGAAATCAAAGCTTACTTTCAGTAAGATTTCAGATTACTGCAGATGCAAAGCAAACACCAGACCTTGCCTTCAGGACACTGTTGAGAGTGATGAGAAGTCTCATCAGCCCTCTTCACACATCACATCCTCATGTCCAGAACAGCAAATTCACGGGGTCTTCTGTGACCACGTTTCCCTGTCAACAGCTTCACTGCTACATTATGGATGATTCTTTTCTATTGAGGGCATGAGCAGTTAGCACAAAGCTGTGAGGGTGATTTTATGTTGTGTCTGGTTCATAGCTCAGAAATGAGTTGCATCTGCTTTGTGTATTTGCTGTCTACCTCATTCAATTTCCCCTTATTTTTCTATTAAAACAAGGAAAAAAGGTCAGCATCAAAAATGAATGAAATTTATTTCTGATCATACCAGGATGTTTTTGAAGGCCATCTAAGGTCTGCTATATAGGGAACTGGGGAAAGGGTCAGCAGATTTGGTGACCCAGCAATTGGATGTCATGACATGAGATGGTAATCTCTCTGCTTCTGTTTTTAGTCCTAATGCTAAAGAACATAGATCATCCTAAACGAAAGCCATGGCTTTAGTGAGTGCAGATATGTGTTTCTAATTTTTCCCCCAGCATTCACACTGTCAATTACAAGTTGTCATCAATAACAGCAGCTAAGCCCTAAGATTCTTCAGAGAACAGAGTATCTCAGAATGTTTGAGGAGGGTTGGTGTAAAGTCCTGTTATTGTTGTTGTTGTTGTTATGTGCCATGGAGTTGGACCCGACTCATAGTGACCCCTCCTTGGGTTTCTGAGGCAGTATCATTACGAAAGTAGATTGCCCATCCTTCCTTCCGAGGAGTGGCTGGTGGGTTTGAACTGCCAGCCTTCTGGTTAGCTGTCAAGTGCCTTAGGCACTATGCTACCAGAGCTCCTAAAAAATGTCCTACTCCCTTCCAAAACCTCTAGTGTTCCTATTCACCTCCAGACCCCTGGTTGAAAATTGCTTGTATAGACTGACTTGTGACATTGAATCTTTTGGAAATCATGGCAACATAAAGTTATGTTTTGCTTCCTTTGTTACGTTGATAGGAGATGTCATCCTGAGGATGCTACTTGAGATCAGAAATTGTGGTGCCAGAGAGCTGCATTTCTGCTGTGCACCACCTGTCTTTATCCTTGTTACCCTAGATTGTACAAGGAGCCCTAGTGGCACAACAATTAAGTGGTCGGCTGGTAATCCAAAGTTTATGGGCTCCATGGGAGAAACACCTGGTGATCTGCTCCCATAAAAATTACAGCCTAGACAGACTGTGGAGCAATTCTGCTCTGTCACTTGGGGTCCCTATGAGTTGAAATCGACTCTACAGCACCTTGTAACAACAATCCTCATCTCTTTAGGAGTTTTTAAAACAAAGAAGGCCATGTCTCACCTCTCCTTAGCTGAGGAGAATGAGATTTAGAAAATAGCTCCAGCTTCAGACTGCTTCCTGGCAGGCCAGGGCCAGTTTTAATTCCCTGGGAAGGAAGTTAATAGCATAAAGGTCAGCACAGGTCAAACCTCCTTAAAAATTCTGTTGATTGATTAAGACAAGTGAGGCATCAAGTTGTGAAGAATGTTTTTTTATACCCTTCTCTCTTTCAGACAGGATTTTCTGAGGCTTATGGAAAAATTATGTATTTGCTAAATAAAAGAGAAAAGGAAATGAGAAGGGAGAGATGAGAAGGAGGACAAGTGGTTAGATCATGGAAAGAACTTCCTCTCCCCTGAAACAGTGGCTAACCTATCATTTAAAGTGTTTTTGTTTTCTTTTGTTTCCAGGTATAAATAATAGTGGTGTTTTTTTTTTTGTTTGTTTGTTTGTTTTTTTTCCCATTTACTAGTTTATTGATCTTTTAAGATATAGTGTTTTGTAGAGTCACTATCTTTTTAAATAGTATAACTCTCAATAGTGTGATAACTATTAACTGATTTGTTAGTTATATAATGATGTTCATCAATGCATTTGACTGTTTTGGAAATAAAAGTCAAATGAGGATGTACTTTATCTAGTCATTACAGAATGTCATACTTTCTCAAAATGACCAGAAATTTAAGACACACCTCATATACTTTTTTGATATCTTCGAAATGTGCTTAAATTATGACAGTCACTGATGTTACTACTGCTTCTTCCCTCAATCCCTCCCCCACCTTAACCTATTTAAATAAATATCTCTTTGGGAAATAGAAGCTTTACAATATTGTCTATAAGAATTTTTGTTATGTGATATTTTGTTGTTTTTAGTGTTTAGTTTTAGTTTTTAGTGCTTGAGTCAGCTTTGACTCATACTGACCCTGTGTACAACAGAATGAAACACTGTCCAGGCCTGTGCCATCTTCACAATGACTGTTATTGTTGTTGTTGCTGTTGTTATGTGCCATCGAGTCGGACCCGACTCATAGCGACCCCTCCTTGGGTTTCCGAGGCAGTATCACTATGGAAGTAGATTGCCCCTTCTTCCTTCCAAGGAGTGGCTGGTGGGTTTGAACCACCAGCTTCTGGTTAGCAGTCAAGTGCCTTAGGCACTATACTACCAGAGCTCATTACTTGTTCAAATCCATTGTGGTGACCACCATGCATTTTGAGTGCTTTCCAACTTAGGGAGCTCATCTTCCTGCACCGTGCTGTTTTGATCTATAGGACTTTCACTGGCTAATTTTGTGAAGTAGACCACCAGCCCTTTTTCCCTAATTTATCTTAATCTAGCAAGTCCACTGAACCCTGTCTGCCATGGGTGACTCTGCTGATATATAAAATAATGGCAGCCTAGCTTCCAGCGTTATAGGTAGCAACAAAGCAGGGACAACAAACTGACAGATGGGTGGTGTGGATGATGTTTCGTAAATTGGAAATAAAAATGGAATTCTGCATTTCTTCAGCCCAAGTATGTGCATGTTTCCTCCTTGTCGTGTCTGGAATATGTGTTAGAATATGAGAATTGATGCCAAATATGAAGGTGAAGTTCTCTCCTTAATGTCTTAATGTCGGTTAAAGATAAGATACTCCATTAGTATATAAAAATATGTTTCCTATTAATTTCAAAAGGTTGAACTGAATTGTATTTCTTTCATATTCATAGGGTTTATTATTATGTATTTGATACTGAGTTTTGCAAATGAAAGTATTTATACCCATGCACCTTAATGAATTTAGTCAAACAACTGTAAAATACTACAGCTGCATAATGTGAATTGTTCATGTGAATGTTGAGTAATAAAGGGCAAATGCTACAGCCATTTTCTATTGCAAGAAGCTTTGCTTATGTAATTCAAGAGGGATTCTGGAGATCAGAAGTTGGAAGAGAGGATTAGGCAATGGGAGAGTGTTTCAGATTATGGTATCTTTGCTGTGCAAGGGGAAGCAAGCAGGTTCCAAGAGGAGTTCTAAATTGTTATCATTGGCTTCTTCCTTTCTGGGTTTTCCACTGTGAGGAAGGTATGTATCCTCAGGATTCAAGCTAAACTCCCTCAGGTACATGGTGCTGCGAGGCCTTACAATGTAAATGCACAGAGCACTAGAAGGTGAAACATAATTAGGAATGTACACTTTTTATATCTGGTGAAAAATTAAGAGGTGTGAAATTTTCTGATCCCTACAGCAGTACATGGTTTTGAGTTCCTGATATATAAAAAATTAAAATTAAATTAATCCATTTTATAGTATATCTTTTAAAAGATTTATTTATTTCTTCTATTATTCTCTCTCTCTTTTGTTTTAACTCCTCACTCCTTCCATCTGTCATCCCCTTGTAACCGTTGAATTATATTTTAAACGAGTTGTGCTAGTTCTGTGCTGAGAACTCTGGTAGCATAGTACCTAAGGTGCTTGACTGCTAACCAGAAGGCTGGCAGTTCAAACCCACCAGTCACTTCTCGGAAGGAAGGTTGGGCAATCTACTTCCATAGTGATACCACCTCGGAACCCAAGGAGGGGTCGCTATGAGTCGAGTCTGACTCGATGGCATGTAACAACAATAGTTTTGTGCAAGATACTATGCAAGGGTATAAAAATATGTAATATGTAACAAAATAACTGTGATTTAATATACAGTATGCTATAACAGCTTGAGTTGGAATCAAAGGCAAAGAGTTTTTATTTTGTTTTCTTTTGGGAGAGGTTTGGGTACCAGAATATAATCTCCTTGAATGCAAGAATTGAGTCTGTTTTCTTCATCACTGTATCCTCAGTTCCTGGAAATATATCTGGCACAGATAAGCAATAACTGTGTGTTACATAAATAAATGAGATACACAAGTGACACCAAAGAGCCCTGTAGTCAAAGCATCCTTCTGGTAATTAGGAAAGGCTTCATGGATGTGATGGCAATTTGGCCATGGACTGTGGACATGTGGAAAATAGTAATTCAGAAAACTGTAAAGTTATAAAGCAGGAAAGCAGGAGGAAGTAGGGTTACTGAGTTTCCTTTCCATATATGCTTTTATTTCCCACAATTTTCTCTGGGGATAAGTAAGGCGTATCAGCAGGCCAGGCTCTGGGCCTTCATGGTAGCGAGTCCC
This sequence comes from Orycteropus afer afer, assembly GCF_000298275.1. Lineage (NCBI taxonomy): Eukaryota > Metazoa > Chordata > Mammalia > Tubulidentata > Orycteropodidae > Orycteropus > Orycteropus afer. Next base: position 7,484,360 of record NW_006921594.1, read on the forward strand.
TTCCAAACTCTCTGGCCTCTACTGCTCATTTCCACTGGCTCTCACAGCATGTTTTAACTCTCTAGGCATGAATCTGACTTTCTTTTGTGTTCCCTTTCAACCCTGCCTTTTCTTTTCTGAAGTCATTTTCAAAGGAAGACAGAAGACCCTGAGTAAGAGGAGGCTAATGCCGTTTTTCTTTCAGCTTGACTTCTTGGTTCTTTGAAAAGTAGGCAGAGGTCCCTTGCTGCCTGCCTCCCCTTCCTGGCCCCTCACTGAATGCTCACTCCTACTGGCGCTCCATGGCGGATGGAGGTGTGACTGAGCCACTGCCACATCCCTGCTGCAGGGCCTTCTCTGATTTCTGACTTCTCTCTTTGCTCTCTCTGACCCTTGCCCTGCTGCCTAAACCCTATTCAAGCACGGCAATGCAGAGTCTTGGCCCTGTTGCTTTGCAAATCCTCAGAAAGCCTGGAGCAAAAGTAACCAACAGCTCACACTCACCATTATTTCCCCTTCCTTCTAGTCTTCATTTCTTGAGGTAGTATTGATTTATGTACCTTTTGTCTTCATTCAGTTCTTTTATTGAGCATTTGCTCTGTACCAGGTGCTCTCAGTGTGAAGAAAGTCTCTGCCTTCAAGAAGCAGAATCAGCTGCACCGTATCTGGACACTGAATAACTAACTAGTCACGACGGTGGATTCTGTCATTTAGTTGCTGTCTACACACTCGCTGGTTTGAACATGTTAACTAACACAGTTGACAATCTACCTTAATTAGCTGAGCATCTTTATTAGAAAGATTAAACCACTATGTGTGTAGGTGTAGCCTAAGTAAACTTCTGTAGTATTGCCATTGTGAAATGAATACTCATAAACACTGATGCTTGTAAAAGGAAAAACCAAAACAAAACTATTTTTAATCATTTATTTATTTTTTGTTTGTTGAGAATACACAGAAAAAAACGTACACTAGTCCAAATTTCTACATGTACAGTCAGTCACATTGATCATATTCTTCAAGTTGTGCCATTCTCACCCTCCTTTTCTGAGTTATTCCTCCCTCATAAACATAAACTCACTGCCCCCTAAGGTTCCTAGCTGATCTTTTGATCCCATGTTGTTGTTGTTGTTATGTGCCGTCGAGTCGGACCCGACTCATAGCAACCCCTCCTTGGGTTTCCGAGGCAGTATCACTATGGAAGTAGATTGCCCCATCTTCCTTCCGAGGAGTGCCTGGTGGGTTTGAACCGCCAGGCTTCTGGTTAGTAGTCAAGTGCCTTAGGCACTACACTACCATGTAGTAGATCTCAAAATGATAATGCTTAAGGCAGACATTCTTTACCAGTTAAGCTAAATTACTGTTTAGTTTTAAGAAGGTTTCAAGGGAATTTTTTGGTTTAAGGTTTAAATGTTATCTCAAGGCAATAATTGCAGGGGTTCATCTACCTTCCATTGCTTGAAAAGTCTGCAGTTTATGAGAATTTAAAATTCTGTTCTGCATTTTCCTCCTTTTGATCAAAATTCTTCTATGTAATCTTTGATCAAAATGTTCAATAATGGTGGCCAGGTACCATCCAGTTCTGGTCTCATGGCAAAGGGGGCAGTTGGTCATGGAGGCAATTGGCCAACATTCCATTTCCTCCTCCTATTCCTGACTCTCTTTCCTCTGTTGCCCCAGGTACATAGAAACCAATTGTGTCTTTCACTGGCTTAGAATATGGACTCTGGAGCCAATCTATGTGGTTCAAATATTGGTGTCTTCATTTACTAGCTGTGTGGTATTAGGCAGTTACTTCTCTGAGCCTTGGTTTCTATATATGTGAAATGTGAACAGTGTTACCTAGCTTTTAGGGTATTTGTGAGGATTAAGGGTGTGTACGCAAAGTACGTGGGAGCTTTGGTGGCATATAGAACAGTATCTGGTATATACACAGTGCTATGTGTTAGTTAATGCTGGAAGTTGTACTGCATTTTAGCTCTTCATCATGGAACAGCCTGGAGTTAAATTCCTAGTTTGAACAAGATGAAAAGTTTCTTGTAAGTGTTTCAGTGTCCCGCCATTCACGTACCACTTCATGCTGGACAGAGCTCCACCACAGTGAAAGATCTAGAGACTCTGCTATGTATCATTACACACAATTTGTAATCATTGTCCACACTGGCTCCACAAAGCTGCTAACACTGTGGCCCATTAATGCTGGGTCCCACCATGCTGCCTGGTGCTTTTAATGAGCACCCGGGGTGGCTCTGCAGCAATGGAAATTGTCTTGCTGCCTTTCAGAATAATGTATTTGTAGGAAATTATTAGATTTTTCCCTGCTTCTGAAAAATAACCTGAGTTCAAATAATAGTAGAATAATGATGCTATCTTCGAATTGAAAAAATAGAAAAGCAAACAAAGAGAGTTTAAGAATAGCTGTAACTTTGCATGTGACTGATACCCTGTATCAGAGGCTAAATACACTAAAGATACCCATCTTTTTCATTTTCCAAGATAACTAGCCTTTTATCCAGAAAGGTATTATTTAGTAGGCTTGTTGCTCTGGACAAATAAGCCTTTGTATAATTCAGAGTGACATCTTTTTGTGGAATCAGGAGCTTTTATTTCTGCTCAATGGGTGTTTTCTCTGATATTGTTTCTGTGGACTCGGTTCTCCTGGTGGCTCCTGCTATGCCTATCCACCTTACGGGAGCTCACTGAAAGCTGCCTGACGCTTGGCTACGGGCCTGAGCAGATCTTAAAGGGACAGAGAATGACTAGTGTGCACAAGCAAAAGGGGTCAAAATCCCGGGAAATCTCCAACTATGGGTATGGCTGGTAGAGAAGGGAGAGAGTGTATCATAGTTAAAACTAAAGTTAAAAATGAAACAGCAAGGGCAATAAAAGGAAGAAGAGCTAGACCAAGATCTAAAAGTAGGACTGGGCTATTGAAAACTCCTATTTTTGTCTCACTTAGAATCCACTTGATAACAATGGGCTTGGTTTTTTTTGTTTTTGTTTTGTTTTGTTTTTCTTTTTGGTGTATTTTCATCACAGGAGGCACTGGTGGTTCAGTGGTAGAATACTGGTGTTCCATGTGGGAAATGAGGGTTCAATTCCCGGCGAGTGCATTTCCTGCACAGCCACCATGTGTCTATCAATAAAGGCTTGTATGATGCTGTGATCCTGAACAGGTTTCAGCAGAGGATTCAGACGTAGATTAGGAAAAAAGACCTGGTGATCTGCCTCTGAAAATCAGCCAGTAAAAGCGTTCTGGGTCATGGTCCAGTCTACAGTTGATCGTGGGGATGGTATGGGATTGAACAGGATGCTCTTCTGTGGTGCATGGCATAGCCTACAACAACAGCGGCAATTTTTTACACTGATCCTGTGATCTTTGGATTTAGAGGCACGGGATTAGGGCACATAGAACCTTCCTTCCAGCTCAGCTATATAATTTCTGTTAAAACAAGAAGTATTATACTAGACTTTTGATATTATTGGAGAAAAAGTAATGGCAAGTGCAGTTAAAAATAAGCAAATATATTTAGAAAATAAAATTTGAAGTTCTAATGATTATAATCATTGTGAAATGTCTATTGAGATGAAGCAAGTGTTGTCATCCCAGTGAAATTTCTACTCTTTTTTCTGCTCAAAATTTCATTAAAGTATAAATATAATATATCTTCAAACCAGTTATCATATTATTGTAAGATCTATACAAATTACTGCTCTCTATTTTTTCAAATTTAAGGGGGAAAGAAGACAGCATTCAAATAAGCATTCTTGTAGCTAATTTTCTTCCTACTAAATTCTTGTCTGAATTTAACCTAGATGAAACACAAGGCTTTTAGTGCAAATTGAAGATGTAGTTTTAATTTTAGATGTTGAGATAAGATGTCAAAACATCTTATTCGAGCTGACTGATCCATATAGTTGTTTTTGCAATGCACAGTAAATCTCAGCAAGGGAATTTCATATTTTTATCCTTGAAATTCTCTGGCATGATGCCATTGTTCTTAGCATAAGGTTATTAATTCTGTATTTTAGTTTGTTGTGTTAGGACTCCTAGGGAGTTGAATGCACTAGCTCAAAGAAAATAATTACTAAGATATTTGAGAAAACTGCTATATAATATTTCCTACTGGTAGAAGGGCATTGTGAATTGTTTGGAATTGCTTGGGAGTCCTTGTTTAGCAGCTGAGAGAGGCTATGGAAGAGGGAGCATAGATCTGTCAATCACTAGGCATCCAAAAGCCTTTTATAAATGCACATACATAGTCAACTTCTGATTATAAGACCTAACAGAAGTCAATAATTCAAACAAATCCAAGAGTCATTTATATTTGCATTTAAAATGCAATTTGTTCTTATATCTGATTATGGGTGTGCCTACTGCTCTGAAAGTTAATTCCAGGTAAAATAATAAAGTTTGCTATGATTATTTGACTCAAGAGGAGCTGGAAATATGTTCCCTTTTCTGTCTTGACCTCTTACGTCAAGACCTCCTTGATGTGAAGGGACTTTTTACACATCTGCCTTTTAAAGCATTCCTTGCTAGGATGCAGGTGGTATAAAAAATCAGAGTAAAGAAGCACATGAGATTTTTTGGGGGAAAGAAAGCAAACAAACAACGTAGCTAGACTACTTTATGTTTAATCTGTTGTGATATGCTTCAAATAACCTAAACTTGAACAAAATGTATGCATAATTAATATTTGACTCTACAGTAATACCTATTACAAAGATTTATGCTACTTTGCTATAAAATAAATTGTTTTTCCCATTTGTAGACAGGGCACATGTATGTGAGTATGAAGGGTTAGCTTGGAGCAATGTGTATAATATACCCTGCATGTCCTCAGAGATCCTTCCTTCTCTTTCTCCTCCCATGCTCCTTTGTGTGTGTGTGTGTTTGTGTGTGTGTGTGTGAATAACTTCTTTTCCCTCAGAAAGTGGCTAACACCCTTCAGACTTTTCCTGCCTCATATGTCCTTTCTAATCAGTCACCAAATTCTATCAGTTTCACCTCCAAAATATGTACCAGAAGACAACATCTCTCTAGCCCCACTGCTGTGTTTTCCTTCTACAGGACATCATGTCTACCTGGGAGTACTTTTCCATGGTCTCTCTGCCTGAACTTACGCTTTTCAATCAAAAGTCGTCCTTCTAAAATATAATTTTCTCATATCTGTCTCTTCCTTAAAACCCTTCAGTGATTCTCAACTGCTCTTTGGTCTAATGCTAAACTTTTTATCGAGGCTTACAAGGCCCTTTGCAGTCTGGTGCATGCTTACCACACCAACTTCATCTGTCCTCACGGGCCCTCTCATAGCTTTTATCGCAGGGAGTCTTCTAATTGCCTCCTCATTTCTGTGAATCCCTCAGTGGATTGTGCAGTTCACGAGGTCAGGATCACGTTGATCTGGGGTGCTACTATATTCCCAGTACCTAGTGCAATGTGCATACATTAGGCCCTGCCATAAAAATGTATTGAATGAATGAAAGCTGTGGTGCATGTAAGTTATCTGGAATCTTCATCCTCTTCCTAATTGAAAATTTTCTTTTAGTAATGTAGGTCATTCATTATGTCCTGTCTTCCATAGAAGCTTGAACTAGTTCTGAGAAAATAAGACATAGGGAACTCTCTATGCTTCCATTTTCTTCACCTTTATCTATAAGCTAAAGGAGTTGAACTACTTAGATTACCTTTGAAATTCTATTTTGGGATTCTATATACATGTATCTGCCCTAAGTTATCTAAAACTTCAGAGTATATATGTGTGTGTTTATATATATTTGTGTGTCTGTGAATATGTTTATGTGTATTTGTAAATATATATCTTATGTATATTATGTATCTTGTTATATATGGAATATATGATATATATTTTATCTACATATAGATCACTCATTTATGATCTATATGTAGTCCTGGTGGTACAAATGGTTCAGTGTTTGATTGCTAAGTGAAAGATTACCAGTTCAAACCCACCTAGCAGATACACAGGGCAAAGACCTGGCAATCTACTTCTGTAAAGATTGCAGTCAAGATAACCCTGTAGGGCAGTTCTACTCTGTCACATGACATTGCTATGAGTCTGAATTGATTCGATGACACCTAACAACAACAATGTGTATTATTTATTTATTTTTAGAGACATATGTTTATTTACCTTTGAAAACTTAATGTCTGTTAAAACTTACTTTAAAAAAAAAGTGTCAAATGTGAATCTTTCCATTTATGTTTGATTTGCCTTTATATTACTATCATAATAAAAAAAAATCAAACTCACTGCTGGTGAGTTGGATCCAACTCATAGAGACCCTTCCTTGGGTTTCTGAAGCAGTATCACTACAGAGGCAGATCACGCAATCTTTCTTCCAAGGAGTGGCTGGTGGGTTTGAATCACCAGCCTTTTGGTTAGCAGTCAAATCCCTTAGGCACTACGCCACCAGAGCTCCTATCACTATCCTGCATCAATTTCTTGTACTTCTTAGCTTTTCAGCTTACAGTGAAGGAATTCACATAAATGAATGCTTATATTGCTATCATATATAAGCATTCATTTATGTGAATTCCTTCACTGTAAGCTGAAAAGCTATGAAGTACAGGAAATGGATGCATTCATGTTTATTTGCCTTCACAAAATTTTATTTTGGTTTTTATTTTATTAGCTGGATTATTATGAAGTACCATTCCCACTGTAGTGAGATGTTTCTCAGGGTAATTGTCATAATGTATGAGGTACTGAAGCTCCTTAGAAGAAGAACACAATATAAATTCAAAATAATAATGGAAATAACTACATTGTTTACTCTGAAAACTCATGCTTGGACATCTCATCAGAAATGGTGCAAATGAGAATTAGCTGGAAATTTTAGCTGAAATAGCCATGGAAATTTATTCTATTCATGCACCTTTGACCTATATTACATTTCAACTTCTCTGATAATAAATTTTCTCTCATTGTACATCTTTCCCCACTCTAACTCGCTACATATCTGTGTTAACCCACCCTAAGCAGAGGGGCTGAGCCTTTACACACTTTCCTCCCCTTGCCACCTCCACCATGAGTAGAAATGGTTCTTGAAAAGTAAGCTCTAGACATATACTTCTGAAGGCTACAAAATCCCCAAGGGAAACAGAGCATGGTAAGGAGTGGCAGTGGCCCGGAGCATTTTGGCCTGACTGTCCTACCAAACTCACAGCAATGGTACTCATGCCAGGCAGTTTCTTCATAGTGGAAATTGACCAACACAGCCTTCCAAAATTACACAAGTGAATGGGATACACTTACTCCTCATTTATCAACTATCTCATTATCTGGAATTTTGCATTGATGGCTATCCCACTATTTTGCACATTAACAGCATATGTCTGGCAGTAACAAATGTCAAGGTGTGAGGCAACAGTAATGCTGGCTATGCTGGTAAAAGTTATGTATCAACCTAGCTGAGCCATTGAGTTGGGTCCGACTTGACGGCACATAACAACAACAACAAGCTGAGCCATGACTCTCAGTGGTTTGGCAGTTATGTGATGATGCTATTTGGCAGTTCTGTAATGCTGTAGTCATCCTTCATTTTATGATCTGACGGGGTCACCCTCCATTTTTGCGTAACACCAATTTTTTCTTAATGACTGTGTCTTTGGAAACTAACCAGATGGACAAGTGAGGAGTAGGTGTACTTTCTCCTTTTGTTCATTTGTTCATTCACTCAGTCATTCTTCATAGAGGAAATACTCGCTTAACACTTTTTGTCTTTTTTTTTTTTTTTCATTCTCCATTACAACATGCTGCCAGAATTCATTCCTTGCTCTATGGCAAAGTTACAAACTATCAAGCCAAAGAGAAACCTGGCCTAGGAATATAATTACTCAGCCACAGGAAGTGATCCTGGTCCAGAAAAGAAGGCATATATATCTCATACGTTCTTCATTTATTGCCTCTTTCTCCCCCAGGCTTTATTTCAGACTATTGACGTACTTGTTATAAGCCATCAGGTCAATTCTGAATCATAACAACCCATATGAAAGAGTGGAACTGCCCCAGATGATTTTCTAGACTGTAATCTTTTATGAAAAAGAGCCCTGCTGGTTCAGTGGTTAAGCCCTCAGCTGCTAATTGAAAGGTCAGCCATTCGAACCCACCTGTCACTCTGCAGGAGAAAGATGTAGCAGTTGGCTTCCATAAAGATGACAGCCTTGGAAACCCCATGGAGCAGTTCTACTCTGTCCTGTAGGGTCACTGTCAGTCCAAATTGACTCCACAACAATGAGTTTGGGATTTTTGGTTTGGAATCTTTATGGTAGCAGATCACCAGGGTGACAAAGTAAGAAACCTCTTTTTGTTTTTTCAGTCACCTGTTTTTCTAATGGGCTGCACATGGAAATTTATTTAAAATTTAATCTCAGTAACTCAACACAATTAAGCTAGGAACACTCCTGTTTTTCCAATGTTTTGGTCACTTTCTTCTCTCTTTACATGGGTGACTAGAACCACACACTTGATCATACTCTGTAGTGGACGCTTTTCTTCCTCTCTGCAGTCACTGCCTATCCTCACATCCCTACTCACTCACCATCTACAACCCTTTCCTAATTGCCTCTGTCATCTTCTAATTTCTGGGGCACTCTAATGTCTTCCATTTTGTTGTTGTTGTTATTTGCTGTCGAGAATGCCTTCCATAGTGATGTAATATCTGGTATATCTCATCCTAGGGACGGACACTCTCAATACCAGGGCCCATTTTTTTATTTCTTCAGCTCTGATGGCCTCATTGGGTTGTCAAACTAGAGACTAGATCCCAAACTTTGTTTTGAATGTTTGTTGTTGTTGTTGTCATGTGCCATCAAGTGGGACCCGACTCATAGCGACCCCTCCTTGGGTTTCTGAGGCAGTATCACTACGGAAGTAGATTGTCCAACCTTCCTTCCAAGGAGTGGCTGGTGGGTTTGAACCTCCAGCCTTCTGGTTAGCAGTCAAGGGCCTTAGGCAGCACAGTTGAAATTGTGCTGCATTTATAGTCTTCAGCCCTGAGCTCACTTTCTCTGACCAAAATATGGCCCACACTTACAACCCTCCCCTTCCCTTATGATCCTTGAACTTCTTTATGCATGAGACAGCATGAGTTGTCTCGTTACTCTCGGTGTCTCTGGTTCTGTGACCTTTAGAAACCAGTCCCATGTCCACACACCTCATTTTCCTCCTGTTTTAAATAGTTGTTTGGCCTGGATCTGTAAATTCGCCTCCAGCTCTAAAATTATATGAGCTATAATCTTCAGTCAGAGACTTTTTAAGAGAAGCATGCTAATAAAATGAATTATACAATTTCTTTATCTTTCATGCCAAATATCCATTTTTGCTCCCTTACACTTTGAGGATGGATTCTTGCTTATTCTGTGTTTCCTATTCTGAAGTTATCTAAGTGAATATACTGTCATGTGTTTTCTGGGGGAACTGATTTAAATGATTAGACATCAGTATTGGTGCTGGAAGAAAAAAGAACCAGGGTAACAGGAAAGGAAGTTAAGATCTATCTCCATATAAATAATTGCTAAGGTCAAGTTGTTGTTACTGAGAAGGTGAGGCTAGGATTTCTCTAAATCTGTGATTTGGTGTTAATGGAAACCTTTATATCTTAAACAGCAGGTCTTTAAAATATGTATTAGGAATGGGATCTAACTACGAACAATACTCAAAGTGATATGCTGAACATTCTGCAGAGTCTTGTCTGCCCTCGGACTCTCTTTACTTTTTATTTTGCTTGTAAAATCTATGGGAAATGCTGAGAATATTTATTTAAGGAACCTGCAGATATGCTGATATAGTTAAAACCATAACTGTTCAATTAGCACTCAATTGTAAATCAGCTGGTGGCTAAGCTAGGTTGTTCTGGTAGCTGGGTCACTGACACAAGGGGTTCATTTCTTAATTTCCTAAGTAAATGAGGGCATACATTTAAAAATAAAAATGTTGCCTTGAAGCACTGTTACAGAACACAAATAAGGTTCAGAGCCTTTGTTTAATTTCTCTTTGGCGCATTTGCAGTACTGTCAGATCCACAGCATTTATTTTTCTGCTTCTACTCAGGGTGTGCTAAGAACCCAAAGCCCATTTTCCTGAGTGGGATATGCATAAAAATGGGAGGCGCTTAGGGAGCCTGTGCTGTGCCTCCCCTGGTGCCCAAGGTAGCTTTCTCCTTTGACTCATTTTGTTTCAGACAGACTGAAAACAAAAAACAAAATCTGTGTATGGTTCAAGCCATACATACCATGTACATTTTCAGGATGTTGAAGTTAAAATGAACAACTTACATTGGAAATATTTCATCTGTATGATGATTTTCTCTATCTGTGCTTCATGCCACAATTCATCATAATCGAAGTTTATTAAGTGCTTGTTATGTGTGAAGTATTTTGCCAGGCACCATAAGCAACACATAGTCTATGCCCTCATGGAATTTATTAAGACTAAAAGGAAAAGAAAAAAAAAAAAGGTTGAAAAATAGATATGTTCTGAATTAAATCTGCAAGCAATTTGACTTGCTAATACAGTGTTAATAAACTGATTACAATTATAGCACTTTGCCAAATAACAGGAACATCCATTTTTGGGTAAGCTAAAGAAATGATTCCAAGTTACTTGTGGACAAAATCCTCATATCGACAACAATGTGATAGGAACAGATACCAGAGCTTTTCATGGTTTTGAGAGAGAAGATGTACTGGCAGATTGCTATGGCAGACAATAGTAGATATATAATAAATATTTATTGATTATATTAAAAGAGTAGCCAGAAAAAACATAAATTGATATTGAAACAAATGCTAGGAGATATATTATGGGCTATACACACCAAAGGAATTTAGATATGAAAGCAACCTATGTAACCTGAGAGTAGCCTAGGGGTCTTCACCAATAACTGACAGTGGGATGAGTCAGAGTGACCAAGGGAAGCATGTGGTCCTGCTTTTGCTTAGAATGCTCTTTTCTCAAGAGAGGTCAATAGTGTAACTTTTCGTTTTGCTGGACTTTCGTACATTATTTGTTCTTCCTCACCACTCCCTGACATTTTCTTCATTCTTTCATTCCTTTACCTTGTTGTATGAAGGCGAGGAGGAGACAGAAAAATAAGAAATGACAGCACCATTGTGTGTGTATGTGTGTGTATGTGCATATGTGTGTGCATGCATGTGTGATGGAGAAACATAAAGTTTAAGAAGGCTAGGAAGTATCTAGAGTGGTTTCTTTTATATGATTCTTCAAGGGAGATTTTTTTTTCTCATATGATGACTTTTGCCCAGAGACTTGGAGGAAATGAGAGAGAAAGCCCGGCTGATTTCAGGGGGAAGTATTCTAAGCAGAGGGAACACTAGGCGAAGTCTCTGAGCCAGTAACATTGTTAGTGTGCTCAACAAACTGTAGGATGTGGCCAATGTGGTGAAGGGCATAGCAGGTGAGGGGCTATGACCTCAGAGTGGTAGTAGAGAGGTCATACTTTATAGGGCCTATGTACCATTGAAGGGCCTTGGCTTTTATTCTGAGGGAGGTGGGAAACAATTGGTGGATATGATCAGAGGAACATAGTGGTCTGGCACATTAAAAGCCTCACATATTGGCTTTGTTCTGAGAATAGTAAGTAGAGAGGGGAAAGGGTTTGGAGACCATTGCTGTAGTTCAGAAGTAAGGTGACTGTTTTTTGGGTCAGTGATGGTGGAGATGGGGAGAATGTTGAATTTGGGATGTATTTTGAAAGGATAAGACTAGTAGATTTCTTGTGATAAAGAGAAGGATCAATAATGTCTTAATGTTTTTAGCCTGAGCTACTTACTATAAAGGTGGAATTGTTATTAATTGCAATTGGGAAGAATATTTGAGAAACAGGGTGGAAAGGGAGGAATCAGTTTGGAGCATGTTAAGTTTTGGATGCCTATGATACATCCAAGTAGAAATATCAAGTAGGCATACGTCGATATATATCAAAGGCATGATATCAATATAAATATATATGTGTATATGTGCGTGGGGAGCTCTGGTAGCATAGTGGCTAAGGCACTTGACTGCTAACCAGAAGGCTGGCGGTTCAAACCCACCAGCCACTCCTCGGAAGGAAGGTTGGGCAATCCTACTTCCGTAGTGATACTGCCTCGGAAACCCAAGGAGGGGTCGCTATGAGTCAGGGCTGACTCGACGGCACATAACAACAACAACAACAACATATGTGCGTGGGTGCATGTGTGTGTATGTATATGCTCATAATACATATCAAGGCTATTCTGAAGCACAGTAACCATATCTTTCTCTGTGGTGTGTTTGAACCACAGACCTCTCAATTAGCAGCTGAGCTCTCCTTAAGCATTGCACCATCAGGGCTTTTGTACACACACACAAATACATATATGAATATATATGTGCATATTGATGGTATTTTAACTCATGAGACTGCATGATATTAACTGGGAGTGGGAATAGATAAAGTCTGAGCCCTGAGGAATTTCAACATGTAGAGGTCAGAAGAGGAGGAAAATCAGCAAGAGAGACTGAAAAGATGTAGCCAGTAAGGCAAAAGGAGCTCTGGTAGTGTAGTGCCTCAGGCACTTGAATGCTAACCAGAATGCTGGAGGTTCAAACCCACCAGCCACTCCTCAGAAGGAAGGTTGGGCAAATCTACTTCCGTAGTGATACTACCTCGGAAACCCAAGGAGGGGTCGCTATGAGTTGGGTCTGACTTGACAGCACATAACAACAACAGCAACAGTAAAGCAAGAGGAGAATTAGGAAATACAAGCAGTAGCTGGTTAACGAATGTCCAACTTACATAGAACCTGCAGTTACTAACCAACCTCAGTAAAGCCTATTGTATTAAAATTTTGAAGTAATATAGTGGTTCATAATAAATCAGTTTACAATGTAACAAATTAGTTAACAATGCACAAAATACTATTATTATCATTATGGTATTATTATGTTAAAGATATTTTTAGTGGATCTGGAAGTGTTTAATTTGTGTGTGTGTGTATGATTTGGGTGAAAATTTACAGAGCAAATTCACTTTTGTTCGGGTTACCTAGTGCCTCTCTGGCAGGAATATACCACAAATGGGATGGCCTTAACAAACAGGAGTTTATTCTTACAATTTGGAGGCTTTAAGTCCAAGTTCAAAATGCCAGGCTCTAGGGGCTGGGTGAAATCCCCTCAACCTTGGGGTCCAGCTCTGCCTCCTGCTCCCAGCCCACTGGAGCTAGAGGCATTTCTTCACTCAGACAGCTGCTGGCTGCTGAGGCTGAGAAGCCCCAAGGTTGACAAGTAAAAAGGCACAGTCCTGATGTTACCAAACCACACAGCAGGCCATTAACTTAAGTCCATCGTAAGTCCCAGGGTCGGCAGAGCATAGCAGGCTGCTGAGCGACAACACGGCTACATGTAGGATCCAAGCATGCCATAGGCTAGAGACTATCACCAAGACTTCTTATACACAGGAAGCAGAGCATATCCCAAAAGCAGCTACTCAGCTGCTTGTGGTAGATCCCACCATGGAGTTGATTGCCAGTCTCATCATGGGGAATAACTACCACCAGCTGCCCAGCCACTCAACCAGGCCTCGTCAAGTTAACACAAAAATATAACCACCACAACTTTCCATGCAACAGTTCACTTATACTTTGTCTCATGACATTGACTACAATTTACTCCAATGCGACAGCTCCCCTCCCACTTCCTCCCGATAGTTACCTCTTCCCTGTGTCCATTCCTCCATGCACTCCTGCCCCCTGACCTGTGTCCTTGTGCATAAACAGCCCTTCTTTCTCCCATGATTGATCTCTCCAAGGAATGTATCTGTCTCAGGTAAATCTTCAACTCATGTGCCTGTCTTTTGTTTGGCTGGAAACAACAGGTGTAGGTTCAATTCCAGACCTGAAGGGCATCTAGGGGCCATAGTCTCAGGGGTTCACCAGGCTCTATCAGACCAGCAAACCTTATCCCCCCCCCTTTTTTTTTTTTAATGATTTTGAGTTTTGTTCCACATTGTTCTCCCTCTCTATCCAGGATCTCCTACATAGATCACCCTCTGAGTGGTTGACAATGGTAGCTGGGCACCATCTAGTTCTTCTGGTCTCATAGTTGTATAGGCTGTGGATTGCATGGTATACCAGTGACTAGGACTCTTTGGTTTTCTCTTTAATGTTTTTTATGCACAGAAAGATACACTATATACGAAGACAGAGATTTGACTGAGCTTAGATAAGAACCATACCTAACTATTCTGACTTATATACAAATTTGACTTAAGACATACTTAGGCACCAAACTCATTCATCATCTGGGGACTACCTGTAATTTTAGAAGCCCAGTGAAGAAAGTGTTTCAAGGAAAGAATCATCAGTTTGTCACATAGTGCTGACCCTACCTAATGAGCTATTTTGATAGAAGGGTAGAGATAAAAGCCAATTGGAGTGGGCTCAAAAGAAAAGGGGAGGAGACAGGTAGAGAAGTCAGAAATGTGGTAGATATATGGGACCAAGGGAGATGTTGGTGGTGAGACTGGAGCTGCTCAAGCATAATTGAGTTGCTAGGCATGATCTAGCTGAGGCGTAGAAAGTGATGAGGCAAGAAATAAAGGGGAGGAGTCCTAGAGTGATTTCTTTGACTAGAAGAGAGGAGAAGGCACTCTAGGAGCTTACATGATTAAAATGGGGTTTTAGGAACAGAAGGAAAAGTAAACTCGAAGTGTAAGAGTTTGGTAACTGAGGTTCAAATAAGGAGATGGCTGAAACAATCTGATCCTGTCATTTTGAAAGAGACTGAAGAGAATGACTTGAGAAGGAAGACTTTGGAATCTGGGACATTGTTTAAAATGTGTCTTATTGAAAGAACTAGGAAAGCAGATGTTCTGGTTGCCTAGTGCCGCTCTGATGAGAAATATACCACAAATGGGATGGCCTTAACAAACAGGAGTTTTTTCTTACAATTTGGAGGCTTTAAGTCCAAGTTCAAAGTGCCAGGCTCTAGGGACTGGGTGAAAGCCAGGCCCAGCCAAATAGACACACAACATAACCACCATAGCAGAGAAACACACTTCCCCCACTACAGTGTCTGTCCAAAGGTTTCTGCTTCATTCATTCATTCTCATGAATGAAGGAATATTAAAATAAATATGCTATGGCTGTAAAATGTACTTTTGCTTCAAGGGATTAAACTGGGTGCTTTTTAGAATCACTTCTAGTGTCAAAGGTCTATGAGTCCATGAATGAAAAAGAAAAACCACAGTAATCCATTACACAATATAGATACCAAATAATATGAATCAAATGACGTCATTTTCCTCTCCTATAACCTTTGCAGTTGTTGCAAATCAATCATTATACACTTTTTTTCTCATTGAATCAAGAATTGTTCTCAGAACACCCCCCCGCCATCAGCCTTCAATTAACCAAGCACTACCTTTGCATTGGCTTCGGCATTCAATACCACATCTATGTATTTCCACTAATATATGCTTGTAAGATGACAGCTACAATTAAATCTTTCCTAAATCAAATGTGAGGTATCAGCATGATTCACCCTAAAATGTCAGAATTACTCCCAGTCTCAGACCCAAATAAGCCCCTTGAGATTCTTTAGTGGGGAGAGGGGGTATGTGTGGTGTGGATAGGCTGGGGCAGGCTGCCTTTATTGATCATATACACTTGACTGAAGGGTCTAGGGCTTTGGAACACTGGAAAACCATTGGCCTTGCTGAAATGAGTTTCTATTAACTACCTTCTTTTCTTTTGTTCCTCAAGAATATTCCAGCCACTATTTCAGTTTCCATACATTCTAAAGCTAGAAAGAATTAACCCAGGGAACAGTCTTAAGCTCTTAGTCACGAGAAAGGAAGGGGCCTTTTTCAAAGACTACTGTACACTTGCATTCCTTACCCTCTCGTGAATGGTTAATTGGCTTAAAAATCAAACTCAAGTAAAGGATTCAGATTCCATCAGGAACTGTTTAATTACAGGAGACTAGACTTCCCCAGAACAGATACTAATCTGGTCATTCCCATTCTGACTCTCTTTGCAGGGCCATTGGTAAGTGATGAACTTTATACACTAATTATCTGCTTAATTGAGGCAGCTGGAAATTCAGGACTCTGATTGCATGCAATCTACAGACGCTGGTGGTTGTTATGTAGATTGGTGATGCATGTGCTGGATTTAAGTAGTTTCCTGAAACTTTATCATTGCAAGAACTACATGTGTTTCTTCTCTCTGTGTGGTTTGACCTTAACTTTACATGTAGGTCAAAACAGACTCCTTCCTTATTTGCTACAATTACTTTATATAATAGTTTTATGTAAGAGAATTATTGTTGTGAACAAGAAATGTGTTAATCTGGTTTTGTTTTCTTTTAGCCTGCAGGAGAGATAGCATAATGATGAAATGATTCTGACTGGGTGTGTGTTGACCAGCTGTTCTAGGGGAAGCAATTTGCAGACCTGTGATGAGGCAGGTGGGAGTCTAAATGTAACAGCCAACATGGACAGCAACAGAATGAAGCAATGAAGCAATGATCATAAAATTATGAGAACAGGAACAATTTCTTTGAATTTGGAAACATTAAATCCTTGTAGTCCTTTTGATAATGAGATTAACTGCCCTTAGGTGAAGGAGCTCTGGTGTTATAGTGGTTAAGCCATTGGGCTGCTAACCAAAAGTTCGATGGTTCGAACCCACCAGCTGCTCTGTGAAAAAAGATGAGCCAGTCTGCTTCTATAAAGATTTATACTCCCAGAAACCTGATGGGGGTCCCTATAAGTTGGAAATGACTCAATAGCAGTGATTTCAGTTTGGTTTGTCCTTTAGGTGGGCTCCCCAGTTGTTTATGACCTAGTAGCTGTGCTACATAAAGTGTTGAAGAACAAAGATGTCACTTGGAAGACTAACCCAAGCCGTGGTATTTTCATTCACCCCATATGCATGTGAAAGCTGGACAATGAATGAGGAAGACCAAAGAATAATTGTTGCTTTTGAGATGTGGTGTTGGCAAAAAATACTGAAAGTACCATGGACTTCCAGAACTAACACATCTGTCCTGGAAGAAGTGCAGCTGGAATGCTCCTTGCAAGCGAGAATGGCTGGATTTCGTCTCACCTACTTTGGTCATGTTGTCAGAAGGGGCCGTTCCCTAGAGAAGGATATCCTGATTGGTAAAGTGGAGGGTCAGCGAGAAAGGGGAAGGCCCTCAATGCGATGCATTGACACAGTGCCGCAATGATGGACTCAGGTACAGCAAGGGTTGTGAGGACGGCACCCAACTGGGCAGTTTTCATTCTGCTGTACATAGGGTCGCTTTGAGTTGGAGCTGACTCAACGGCACCTAACAACAATAACAACAAATTGCATGAGACATTTTGAATTAGATTTAGTTGCATGTATTTAATAGCATAGAAGTGATAAATGAAAATATTTTTGTCTTCCTTTGCACTTCTACCCTGAGATTTCAAAATCCAACTTCTATTTGTATTCCCAAAGTCTCAGTTGTTTTATTAATGGATGCATTTCTAGAAAGTAATGAAATAACCTGCCCACAAAACATACCCTGGAGGAAGAACCATGCCCAGATTTGGTGGGTCACTGAGTATACAACGAAAAATGCATGCTGCTTTCATGCGGAAACTATACAGCTGTGCCCTCCTCAGAAGGGGCGAGGGGCTGAAGAGGCTTCTGATTTATTCAGTTCTGGTCAGATTTTACAGGCCATGGTATTGCTTTTATTCTGGGAATAATGCTTTGTTTCTCAGAAGACCTAAGAACCCCCTTTTGCAAAAGCGAAGAGTCTTGGGGTCCTAACAATGATCATAAAACCAACAACAACAAAAAAAAACTCCGTGCCATTGAGTGGATTTTGACTCATACTGAACCCTCCTTGGGTTTCCAAGGTGGTATCACTACTGAAGTAGATTGCCCAGCTTTCCTTTCAAAGAGTGGCTGGTGGGTTTGACCCACCAGCCTTCTGATTAGCAGTTAAATGCCTTAGGCACTACACCGCCAGAGCTCCTAACAACAATCATAACTAACTAATATTTATCAAGTCCTTATACAATGACAGGCATTGAACTAAGTACTTTTTGAGAGTTATTTAAGCCTTATGAAAACCCTAGGATGCTAGGATGTTACATTTCTTCTCTTCAGATGGAGAAACTGCAGATTAGCAAGCATGGACAACATACACCGAGATAATACATGGTGGACCATGTATTCAGACTGAGCCAGTACACCTCCAGAACCCAATCTCCACTACTTTGTTGTGATTCTTCATTCCCCTGTCCCAGTCCTTTCATTCAGAGAATCCATGAGCTTTAGCAGTAATTTCTTGCTTTCTTTCTAAAATGTCTCAATATGTACCAGCTGAGAAGATACAAGTGGTATCTCTCAATTTGTTAAGTAAATATATTTTTCTGAAAATTTGTGTTGAGTAAAATTTCAGATCATAAAGTGAGAAGTGCATTCAATGGGAAAATCAAAGGGAAAGGGTATTGGATTTGTGGCATAGTGCCTAAGGCATTTGACTGCTAGCTAGAAGGCTGGCGGTTCAAACCCACCAGCCATTCCTCAGAAGGAAGATTGGGCAATCTACTTCTGTAAAGATATGACCTCGGAAACCCAAGGAGGGGTCATTATGAGTCGGGGATTGATTCGACGGCAGTGAGTTTGGTTTGATTTTTTTTTTTAAATTAAATCATTCAAACATGTTTTTCTTATTTTACCAAGTTTACTTTTTGACATTTTACACCCAACTTTACTCTATATTATAAATTTTTAAAATTAAAAATATTAATGGCAATAAATAACTTTTATTTGAATACCTTTGCAGTTTATAAGATGAAAAGATTTTAGTGTGAGTCCTGGCTTTATCTAATAGGGATATTTTGATGACGGAAACTAAGCATATCAGCAAATGTGTCAGCAAGTAAAAAATAGTTTTAGAGTTTATATACCATTCTATAAAGAGTGTATTACTTGACTGTTGCATCACATGGGTCTCTGAGATGGACAAGATATGGATTAGTATTATCTCTGCTTATAGTTAAGAAAAGTTTGACAAAAAAAAAAAAAAAATCAGTTATAAAAAATTTAGAGCCAGACTAAGCTGAGGTTTCTTTGAATCAGTGTATGATAACATGCTAATATAAACTGAGAATAACAATAGTAACAATAATTAATTATATGATAGGCAAAAAATCCTAGCAAAAGGTACATGGCTTCAGGGTTCATTGGTAATGTCTCTGTAACCAAGAGAATGGTTTGAATTCTCAGAGAACCTATGGAGCCATTGTCTGCATGGTCTCACTATCTAATCCTGGGATGTGCAAGGTCTCCTGTAAACTATCTCACCTTTACCAAACTCACAAGAGCTGATCAAACCAAAACAGAATGCAAGTGTGTTATTTTCAAAAGGAATCTCACTTTCTAGTAACCAAAATCCTGTCTAATATCCTGCTCTCAAGGATAATTTCTGGAGTCAGAATGCATAGAAACTGAAATAGTATCTGGGACACTAATCAGTAAACCTGCAGCCAGAAGAGAAGAAACACAATCAATGAAGCCAGTAGTGTTTCCATGTGTTTTGTTTTAAGACACGGACTCCTTGGTCAAGTGTATAGCACATGAAAGCATGAAGGTACTCCTCAAGTACCTTCACCCGACACCCACCAAACCCCTCTATCCCACTGCACTCTCTGACAGGGCTTCAGGTACTCAAGATGTAAGATCTAACCCAGGCTGCGGAGAAGTCTGAGGCAGCATCTCTGCCTTCAAGCAGACATACCGTCTTTAGAGAAAGGTGGCTTACATCCCCCATATGAATCATCTCTTCCCAAGGACTTTGCTAGCTATAACTTGGGCAGATTTCTTACCCACTGGCTTTCTTTCTTTCCTCTTTTTTCTGACTATCTCTGTTAGTGAACACATTCCTTCTCCTGGGATGTTTATACCTTTGATTGGGTAACAGCCAGCCTTGCTTCTCCTGCTTTGGGCCTGAGCAGCTTTCTATCACTTCAGGATGGCTCCTGCTGCACCTCACCTCTCCTCTGTGCTGATTTTATTAAACTTATTTTCAGAATCCTGTGGTACCACCCAGGGAGCTCTGGTGGCATAGTGGTTCAAGCATTCAGCTGCTAACCAAAAGGTCAGAAGTTCAAACCCACCAGCCACTATGTGGGAGAAAGATGAGCCAGCCTTCTTCCAAAAAGATTACAGCCTTGAAAACTCTATAAGGCAATTCTGCTCCATCCTATAGGGTCACTATGAGTCGGAATCAACTTGATGACAATGGGTTTGTGTGTGTGTGTGTGTGTGTGTGTGTGGTGATACTCGCAGGGTCTTGTCATTTGTACTCCCTACATTTGGCGCTCATAAAATCAAAAAGATAGTTAATTTTATAATTAAAAGAGAAAAAGCCATATGTATAATAATATTGATATTTCATGACACTAAAGTTCAATTTTAGTTTGTTCAGTTCTCTTGTAATTCCTTGACCACAAATTTAGATTTGCATGTTGAAGGAAGTTTAGTGTGATACGGTTTGCAGCCTTTAGCTGTAATAAGGTCTCAACCTCTAATTGTTTACTAAGGAGCCCTGGTGGCACACTGGTTAAGGTTGGCTACTAACTGAAAGGTCAGCAGTTTGAACCCACCAGCTGCTCCATAGGAGAAAGATATGGCAGTCAGCGTCCATAAAGATTACAGTCTAGGAAACCCTAAGATGCGCCTCTACTCCTTCATTTAGCGTCACTATGAGTCAGAATCTACTGGACAGCACGCGATAATTCTTTATTTATTTGTATCCCACAAACAATGTGGATTGTGTGTCTGTTTTCTTGGTGAATGTTTTTGATGTGGTTTCCAACTGAAAACTTTTGGTGAAGAAAGACCTTGAGTTACAAGTTGGGAATAGTAGTTTGATCTTAGTGTTCCACTAATGCACACCGTTAACTATTCATATTTGAATTTTGCCAGACACTTAAATTTTATCACTTAAATCCTATTTGTTGTTGTTGTTATTTGCCCGTCAAGTCGGCCCCGACTCATAGAGACCCCTCCTTGGGTTTCCGAGGCAGTATCACTACAGAAGTGGGATTGCCCAACCTTCCTTCCGAGGAGTGGCTGGTGGGTTTGAACCACCAGCCATCTGGTTAGCAGGCAAGTGTCTTAGCCACTAAATGCACTTGACTGCTAACCAGAAGGTTGGCAGTTCAAACCCACCAGCCACTCCTCGGAAGGAAGGTTGGGCTACTTCCATAGTGATACTGCCTCGGAAACCCAAGGAGGGGTTGCTATGAGTCGGGGCTGACTCAATGGCACATAACAACAACAACAAATCCTATTTTGACAGTGAAGGATTTTGACAGATCAGTAATTGTTAGATTCCAATAAATGTTTCTTTACTTGACTTAAGTAAGATAGTAACTGCCTTCCAAAGTTCGTAACAGTAGTTGATTCAAGTATTTACCTTAGTTGTAATGGAAGAAGATCTTCAGTTTAATATAAAAGCCATTAATTTTTAACTTGTCTCTCGAGTTTTCTTTGATATCTTTAAAACTAATCTTCAAAAGCATATTTAACAACACTATATTGAATAGTTTGTTTTTTATCAAATTTTCATATATGATCAACTATAATAATATAAGGTAAGAAAAAAAAAAACTTGAAGTTAAGCTTCAATGTTTTTAAATTATACCAGGACTATCATAGCGGGCCAGTTTAAAAAAGATGTTTGAAATAATTAAATGTTGTTGTTATTGTTATGTGCCGTCGAGCAGGCCCTGACTCATAGCGACCCCTCCTTGGGTTTCCGAGGCAGTATCACTACGGAAGTAGGATTGCCCAACCTTCCTCCTGAGGGGTGGCTGGTGGGTTTCAACTTCCATCCTTCTGGTTATCAGTCAAGTGCCTTGGGCACTATGCTACCAGAGCTCCTAATTAAACATTACATTATTTTATAGGCACAGAATAGTATTTTGTAAGATAACCACTGACAGGTGTTTTGGCATCTGTGTTGGAGATTTAAAACTGGTGTCTCTGAGAGTTGTCTCTGACACTGGAGTCCTTACCCTGTGATTCTACGTGCAGACACTTACTTGTGTGTTTTGATAATACTGTGTACTGTGTGCATGGCTACCACACACTTGTGCATGTGGATGAATTGACCAGTCAATTTGATTGTCTGTATAAAATAAGCAGTTCTAGTTCAGTGTTCTTGGTATACACTTTGGCTTTTCTAGCTCTTCTATTATTTTTTAATACATTTGGAAAACAAGAGAATGTCAAAATATTGGTGAAAAGTTCCATATTTGCAGCCTACCACAGGGGAAATCATCCATCTGTTTTTAATGCATATAATAAGAAATAAGTTGTAAATTATTTTTAATAAAGGACTTTTTAGAAGGAAACCCCCATCACTCAAATATATTATGACCTAACTTGTAATTTCTGTTACATCATATTGTCATTTTTGATCCCTTGCAATTTGTACCTGTAAAGGCAAGACTGTTTCCATGCCATGGCTAAGATGAGCCTAAGTATAAGTTAAATACAAGGACTTTCAGTTAAAAGCATAGAAGAATATGGACCTGCCTTGCACCCCCTTTGAGATATTTTCAAAGAGATAAACCTGCAATAGATGTGAGAAATTCTGAGCTCAGAGTTACCAAAGTCCGTACGAGTATTGGTGAAAAGTGTACCTGTAAACAGGGATTAATTGAGGGTACCTCCATTCCTCTCCCCAGTTTCTGTTCCCAGAACAGAGTCATCTGGCAGATGTTCAGTTAAAAAACAAAAACGAAACAGATGGTTCTTCTGCAAAGAAATGAATGTATTTGCTTAGAAAAACTAAGGCTTCTAATATGGATATTGATGTTCCACAATCAAGAGAATGAAGCACCTCCTGTTCTGTCAGTTGAAGAGACTGGATTTAAGCCTGACAGAGGGCTTCCTGCTCTTTCACCTTTTCAGCTGCCAGTTGATAAGTTTCATGCATTGTCTTTTGCCTTTGGTGCCGCCATGCTGCCTCACTTCATACAAATATCCCAGTCAGAATTCTCACCCAAGGAAAGACTTAGTAAGGAAAAGTTGCTGAGAATTGCTTTTTACTACATCAGCAACTCTGAATGGACAACCAGTGATTGTGAGGCCTACGAGGAGACCTAATACCATCAAAGTGAAAGATGAAATAAACAGAGACATCTGCTGATTCCAGAACAAGAAATAACAATTCAGGAAGAATAAGTATATGATTTTTTTAAATCATATAATACATCCAGGGAGATTTGACAGCATATTGTATCTATAAAAGCAGGAATTACGGAAACCAAAAAAAGAAACTATTGGAAAAGCAGACAGCGCTCTTAGTGATTAAAAAAAATATATTGATATTAAATTAATAAAGTTAGAAAATATAATTGAGAAAATCTTGCAGGAAATAAAGCAAGAGGACAAATAGAAGAAAATATGAAAAAAACAACCCAGCAGCCCTCTAGGACCGAGTAAAGGAGCTCTGATGGCACTGTGGTTACGGCATTCAGCTGCTAACCAAAAGGTCAGTGGTGTTAACCCATCAGCTGCTATGCAGGAAGATGAGGCAGTCTGCTTCCATAACAATTTACAGCCTTGGAGACCCAATGGGGGTCACTTGGAGTTGGAATGGACTCGATGGCAATGAATTTGGTTTTTTGGAGGACAGAGTAAAACTGCTCTCTGGGTTTTCCAAGGATATAAATCTTCATGGAGGCAGATTGCCACATCTTTCTCCTGTGGAGCTGCTGATGGGTTTGAACTACTGACCTTTCAGTTTGCAGCTTCGTGCTTAACCACTGCGCTACCAGGTCTTCTTGCTACAAAAACTTCAGTGCCAATAAAGCAGGTGCAATATTTGGCAAACAGGATTCTCAGAAAAAGAAAATACAGAAAAAAATATATAAGAGATTAACAAAATGGTAGAAGACGATAACCCAGACCTGAAGAAGGATGCTGGTCACTTGGTTGTTCACATACGATAATCCACACCTAGATATATCATGTTTAAATTTTAGAACACCATGAATAAAGATGAGATCATAAACACTTTCAAGAGAAGAAAAAATTAAAAGAGCATGGACCATATTTATATCTGATTTCTCAAGCACAGCATAGGATGCTAGTAGACAGAACTTTGTTTTCAAAGTTATGAGGGAAAATTTATTTTCAATTTAAAATTGTATCTGTCCTCCATTTTGTAAAGGCAGATTGAAGACATTTTCTGGTATTTCGGGAGCTCAGAAAATTTCTCTCCTCTTCTGCCATCGAATTCTGTGGTGGAATGAAAATCGCTGTAAATTCTTTAACATTCTTCCTACTATGAGATGTTGTCTGTATCCCTTGAATTTAAATGGACTCTCTGATTGCTTTGACAAATGGAATGCAGTGAAAGTGACACTGTGCCAGCTTCCTAGCCTAGACCTTAAGAAACTTTCAGCTATTGGAACACTCTCTTTGGGATCCCTAAGCTACCATGTAGGAAATCTAGCTATCCTAAGATGGCTGTCTTAAAGTGGTCGTACTTAGGTATTCTAGTTGATAGTCTCAGATGAACCAAGGTTTTCAGTTAGTCCAGCCAAGGGTGTGTGAGTGTTGAGTGTTGCCGTCATTGAATTAAAAATAAATTTCCTGAGAAATGATTTCAATATATGATATATGACAGAGCAGAGTGAATACTTCCAAGTAAGCTAACTTTGATTTCCTTTGATAAAATATTTACTACTTTATACTGATTAACTCCTAATTGCTATAGGAGGTACGAATGGAGGAGACTTATGTGCCTTGTGATATAAACTCAGTATGGTTCTTATTCTCATAGCTCAAACTAGGAAAGCAGGGAAACATTAGCTTTTTGAAGAGTAATTTAGGGTATTAAAAGACTGGTAAAAATTTTAGGACAGAGGAGGTAAGAATAGAGAGGCCACTGTGTTCACACTTTGGCAACCTTGAAGTCCTAGGTTGAAAAATCCATACTTTTTTTTTTTTTTTTTGGTAGAATGGGAACAATGGAAGATTTTTGACTTTGTGAGTAAGAGAAAGTAAGAGGAAAGGCCCCTTTTAGGTCATAACAGAATAGAGCAAAGCCTAGTGATCTGGGACCCATCTAGCAAAGGTCAAGTTTGGCAAGGAGATACACAGTCATCTATATTGATTATCCATTAAAAATAATAGTATATTATGTGAAGGAAAGAGTTCACAGAAACAATGGACAGATATGGGAGAGGGGAAATAGAGATTAAAGTACATTTCCCATTTTCCATTTCTGGAGTGTATCAGAAACTAGTTTATTGAGCAGGGTCTAGTCTTAAAAGAACATTACAACCTCTAAAACTGTGCATATATATTATTTTTAATTCCCTGCTTATTCATATCAATTATTATTTATAATCACTATTATGACAACCTACAGATGGGAAAAAAATATTTGAAAACCACATATCTCACGAAGGATTTTAATCTAGAATATATAAAAACAAATTCTCAAAACTCAAAAGTTATAAATAATCCAATTTGAAAATGGATAAAACCTGAACCAAACTTCACTGATGGAGATATGCAGATTGCAACTAAGCGCAGGAAAGGATGTTAAACATCATTATTCATTGCTGTTAGTTGCCATTGAGTTAATTTTTGACTCATAGTGACCCCGTGTGACAGAGTAGAACTGCCCCATAGACTTTCCTACTCTGTAACCTTTAAGGAAGCAGACTATCAGATCATTCTCCTGAAGAGCACCTGGGTGGATTCGAACTGACTGCCTTTTGGTTAGCAACTGAGCACATAACCATAGTGCCATGAGGACTCCTTTAGAAATTGTTGTTGTTAGGTGCCACCGAGTTGGCTCCAACTCATAGTGACCCTGTTTAAAACAGAAGAAAACACTGCCCGGTTGTGCACCATCCTCATAATCCTTGTTCTATTTGCGCCCATCATTGCAGCCACTGTGTCAATCCATCTCACTGAGGATCTTCCCCTTTTTCGCTGACCCTCCACTTTAAAAAGCACACTATGCTTCTCCAGGGAATGGTCCTTTCCAACAACATGACCAAAGTAAGTGAGATGAAGTCTGGCCATTCTCACTTCCATAGAGCCACACATCTTTCTGGAGAGATTTGTTCATTCTTCTGGCAGTCCTTTGTACTTTAAATATTCTTCACCAATGCCACAACTGAAAAGCATCAACTCTTCTTTGGTCTTCCTTACTCATTGTCCAGCTTTTACATGTATATGAGGCTATTGAAAATACCATAGCTTGGGTTAGGCACACCTTAGTCTTCAAAGAGACATTTTGCCCTTCAGCACTTTAAAGAAATCTTTTGCAGCAGATTTACCCACTGAAAGGAGCACTGGTAGTGTAGTGCCTAAGGCACTTGACTGCTAACCAGAAGGCTGGCTGTTCATACCCACCAGCTACTCCTTGGAAGGAAGGTTGGGCAATCTACTTCTGTAGTGATACCACCTCAGAAACCCAAGGAGGGGTCGCTATGAGTTGGGGCAGACTTGATGGCACATAACAACAACAACATACCCAATGAAATACAATATCTAATTTCTTGACTGCTTCTTCTGTTGCTGTTGATTGTGGATCCAAGTAATATCAAGTCTTTGGCAACCTCAGTCTTCTCTGTTTATCATGATGCTGCTTATTGGTCTAGTTGTGAGAATTTTTGTTTTCTTTATGTTGAAGTGTAATCCATGCTGCAGATTGTAGTCTTTAATCTTCATCAGTGAGTGCTTCAAGTCATCTTCACTTTCAGCAAGCAAGGTTGTGTTGTCTACATATGACAAGTTGTTAATGAGTCTTCCTGCATTCTTGATGCCATGCTCTTCTTATAGTCCAGCTTCACAGATTATTTGCTTAGCATACAGATTGAATAACTATGGTGAATGGGTACAACCCTGAGGCATACCTTTCCTGATTTTAAACTATTCAGTATCCCCCTGTTCTGTTTGAACAATAGCCTCCTGGGCACAATTAAGTGTTCTGAAATTCCCATTCTTCTCAATGTTATCCATAATTTTTTTATGATCCACACACTCAAATGCTTTTGCATAGTCAGTAAAACACAAATGAACATCTTTCTGGTATTCTTTGCTTTCAGCAAAGATCAATCTGACATCAACAATGATATCCCCCATCCCATGTCCTCTTTTGAATCCAGCTTTCATTTCTGGAAGTCAGTGTATTGTTAATATACTGCTGCAACTGTTTTTAAAATTATTTCCAGCAAGATTTTAGTTGCATGTGACATTAATGATATTGTTTGATAATTTCCACATTCTGTGGGATCACCTTTCTTTGGAATGGGTACAAATATGAATATCTTCCAGTCAGTTGGTCAGGTAGCTGTCTTCCAAATTTCTTTGCATAGACAAATAAGTGCCTCTAGTGCTGCATCCATTTGTTGAAACATCTCTATTGGTATTCCGTCAATTCTATTTCCTTCAGTGCAGCTTTTGACTTCGTCCTTCAATACCATTGGCTATTGATCACATGCCACCTCCTGAAATGGATGCACACTGACCAATTCTTTTTGGTACAGTGACTCTGTGTATTCCTTCCATACTTTTGATCTTTCTGCCTCATTTAATATTTAGCCCATAGAAACTTTCCATTTTGCAACTCAAGGCTTGAATTTTTTCTTCAGTTCTTTCAGCTTGAAGAATGTTGAATGTGTTCTTCCTTTTTGGTTTTCTAACTCCAGGTCTTTCACATTTCAGTATAATAATTGACTTTTGTCTTCTCAAACTGCTCTTTGAAATCTATTCAGCTCTTTTATCTTGTCATTTCTTCCATTTGCTTTAACTACTCTCTGTTCAAGGGAAAGTTTCTGACATCCATCTTGGTCTTTTCTTCCTTTCCTGGCTTTCAAATGACATTTTGCTTTCTTCATGGATGATGTTCTGGATGTCATTCCACAACTCCTCTTGTTTTCGGTCATTAGCGTTCAATGCATCAAATCTATTCTTGAGATGGTCCTTAAATTCAGGAGGGATATAATTAAGGTCATATTTTGGCTCTCATGGACTTCAGCCTGAACTTGCATATGACCAATTGATGGTCTATCCCACAATCAGCTCCTGGTCTTGGTTTGACTGAAGATATTGAGCTTTTCCATCACTTCTTTCCACAGATGTAGTTGATCTAATTTCTGTATGTTGCATCTGGCAAAGTCCATATGTATAGTTGGTGTTTATGTTGTTGAAAAAAGTTCTTACAATGAATAAATCATTGGTCTTGCAAAATTTTATCATGCAATCTCCAACATCATTTGTATCACCACAGCTCTATTTTCCAACTACCAATGATTCTTCTTTGTTTCTATCTTTTATATTCTAATCATGAATAATAATCAATACATCTTGATTGCATGTTTGGTCAATTTCAGATTGCAGAAGTTGGGAAAAATCAATTTATTCATCTTTGGCTTAGTGATTGGTGCATAAATATGATAATAGTAGTATTAATTGGCTTAGTAATTGGTGGCATAGTGCCTAAGGCATTTCACTGCTAACCAGAAGGCTGGCGGTTCAAACATACCAGCCACTCCTCAGAAGGAAGGTTGAGCAATATACTTCTGTAGTGATACAACCTCAGAAACCCAAGGAGGGGTCACTATGAGTTGGATCTGACTCCACAGCAGTGGTTGTGTTTTTGTTTGTGTTTAGTATTATTTGGTCTTCCATTCATCTGTCAGCTTGTCATTTTGTCATACTATGGTGACTTGGGTGTTGCTGTGAGGCTGGAGACTATGACACTTGCACTTCAAATACGAGCAAGATCACCAATGGTGGACAGGTTTCAGCAGAGCATCCAGACTAAGACTCAGAGGAAGAAAGGAGCCATCCACATTTTATTAGTCATTATTGTTGTTATGTGCTGTCCAGTCAGACCTGACTCATAGTGACCCCTCCTTGGGTTTCCAAGGTGATATCATTATGTAAGTAGATTGCCCAACCTTCCTTCTGAGGAGAGGCTGGTGGGTTTGAACTGCCAGCCTTCTGGTTAGCAGTCAAGTACCTTAGGCACTATGCTACCAGAGCTCCTTATTAGTCATTAGGGAATGCAAATTTAAACTATAATGATTTATTACTACACAGCTTTTCCCTGAGAACTTTTTGCCAACTGTTGGCTAACCATTTTTATACTTCAGCTCTTAGCTGCAATTCTTCAGAGCCTTCTCTGTCTCCCCAAACTGGGTCAGGCTACTGTGGTATTTTGACTAGTGGCATAGTGGATAAAGTATTTGTATGCTATCCAGAGGGTTGGCAGTTCAAACCCACCAGCTGCTCTGGGGGAGAACGATGAGGCAATCTACTTCTGTAACCATTTATAGTGTGGAAAGCCCCTGGGGGTCACTTTGAGTTGGAAGACTTGATGGTCTCTCATGCATCCTATGTGTATTATAACATCAGGATTTCTTACCTCAGTTTTATGAATACCACAAAAGTATATGCTGAAAATGAACCAACCAGTGGCTATGTTCACACGAAAACCAAACTGTTGACCAGGATCCAAGAGATCTTTAGAACTTTAAGGGAAAGAGATCTTATATCTGGGTGCTATTTTCATGGTCATGAATTTGAAGGCATGAATGTGTCAAGGCAAAGAGAAAAGAGTGTCAGCTTTGGGGAGAACCTATTTTTGTTGGGAGGGATAGCAAAAAGGAGTCAGAAAAACAATAACAACAAAAAGAATCTTCATTAATGTAGGCAGAGAGTATTAGTTGAAGTGAACGGGCTCCAAGTGATAAGAGTTTTAAAAAGGAGAGAAACAATCACCATGATAACATTTTTAGAGAAAACAAGGACAAGGAAATAAGCCCACTTGAGTTACTCATTGGAGATCATTATAACTTTTAAGACCAGTCTCAGTAGATTGATAGAGACAGGAGCCATAATTGCAGTTAACTTATGTGATGTGTGGGTGGTGGGGTGCTATGTGATTTCCTCTTTCATTTTTGTTTAAATCATTAAAATGGCATATCTCTGTCTACTATTGTGAGCTATAAGGAGCTGGCATAGGCTGACAGGTTCAAAGTCTTAGGGAAATCTAGACTTTTTTTTTCCTTTAAGGTCTTTGATATAACACAGATACTTTTTTTTTTTTTTTCTCAATTAGTTGCATTAGTTTCCCTGTGATGTTAAAATAAGTATACACTCTTGCTTTTATAACAAGATTGGATTGCAAGCCCAGTCAGTATAAGTAGGTTATTATCTTTTACACTGTGTATCCCCTTTGATGCAGAGAATTCTCACTAAATAAATGATCATTTTCCTCCCTAAGTAATTTATAGATGTATTTTAGCCAAAATATTTTAACTCCAGGGACTGAATACAAGTGGCCTACAAGGACAACATTAATTTATTTGCCAAGATGTTATAAATTTGAATAAGCATTATATGGCATTATTTCTGAATATATTCTTAATCATAGCTATATTGATACTGGCTTTGAGTTTTGATATATTTCAATGAACTTTCCATATGAGGAAATGCTTGAGTGATCTGATTAAGCTTTGTAATGAATCTATTGTATATTATGAAGCTCTTGCCAAGACATTTAGAAATTCAGTTAAGTTAAAAAAAAGTAATACATCTTTATTTGAATTTCAAATATGGCTTAGATTCTGTTTAGAAAATAAAACTAGATTATAGTTTATTTATCTTAATTTTGAGGGCCAGTAGCATTACTGTTGCATTATCATTATACTTCCTTCTTTGTTTAATATTTATGAACTATATACTGTATGCCTGGTATGATTGAAATTGTTAGAAAATCAATAACTAATATGCATGTTATTTAATAACTCAGCTGTTAAATACATGCTTGAGTGTTTAAGTTACTGAAACTACAGGAAATATTTCCTTCAGTAAACATGTTACCAAAATCTGTGGCTATTGTAATTCCTAAATAATAAATATTTATCAAATATATGCCATGTATAATACATTAAGCTAGGGGTTGTAGGAAATAGAGAGATGAATGCAAGATTTTCCTTGACCTCAATGGGCAAAGTCTTTGGGGAAATAAAAGAAATAAATATGTGATGGTAGCAATAATTATGTAATGAAAAATATATGAAATGTAGTCAAGGTTCAAAAAAATAAAAGGAAAAAGATATCAAAACAGGGACAGTTTCATAAAAGCAAAGACTTGTTCAATGGATAGGATTTTGATGGCAGAAATGGGACAGTGTTCCAGGCAGAAGGAATACCCTAAGCAGAGGCAGATTATTGTTAGCTGCTGTGGACTGAACCTGGATTCATGATGATCGCCTGCATGATGGAGTGACACACTGCCTGATCTGTGCCATCCCAACTGTGAAGGGCACCGTTGTAACCCAGAGAGATTGTACTGCCTGATTTTTGGAAGTTGGTCACCAGCCTTTCTTCCCAGTCCATTGTAGTCTGGATGCTCTGCTGAAACTTTTTCATCATCAAAGCAACCTACAAACTTCTACTGACAACGGGTAGTGTGCTTTGCCTTAGGTGCGTTGGTTGGGAATCAAACCCAGTTTCCCATGAAAGGTCAGAATATACCCCATCAAGGAGAAGGATGTTTTGTTGGCTGCTGTCTAGTAGATAACATGGTCTAAACTGGGAGCTGAGTAAGTAGGCAAGGTGGAGGAGGTAAGCCTTGAGAGTTAATGAGGGAAGGATTGTGTGGAAGCATGTGGAAGGTCTTTCCAGGTATTTGGATTCTTAGATAATAGCAAGCCATTGCATTGTTGTTATTGTTGTTAAAACCGTATATGGTGAAACCTGTGAGACCTGACAGACCACTAGAGTGCCTCGTTTTTCCCAGTCTCACAAGTTTTTCACCTTTGAGAAGGTGCAGTCTTCCCGCTTTTCTGTCTCTCTCTGTTATGGAAAAATTTTAGTTTCCTTGTCTGACTAGTATTTGCTTGACACAGTTTATGGCTCAGGTTTTCTCATGGCATAGTGCCTAAGGCATTTGACTGCTAACCAGAAAGGTGGCAGTTCAAACCCACAAACTACTCGTAGGAAGGAAGACTGGGCAATCTACTTCTGTAGAGATACCACCTCAGAAACCCAAGGAAGGGTTGGTATGAGTTGGAATCAACTCGACGGCAGTGATTGGTTTTTTTTTTTTTTTTTTTGGTGGGGGGCGTAGTAGAATGTCTTAAAAATTAGGAGATTAATCAGTTAGTGTCTGTCTGAAGGTACAGCCAAGACCTTCCAAGAGAGGTCCAGGAAAGCCCTTTAGATCTGGCCTTCCCATTTAGAAAAGGCTTAAAATAGGACTTTTGGTGTTATTGTACAATGACATAGACATACTGACAAGGTTGAAAAAAAGTGGTGATCAAAAAACTTTAAGCTTTGTTGTTATTACTGGACCATGCTACCTTTAGTAAATTGTGAAGTATTCATTATAATGGTGATGAATCCAATTATCTTGTGAGTAGTACAATTATATTACATTGCATTTTTTAATGTTGAACATGTTAATCTGTTAAATATAAACATTTAGAGCAGGCCACATTATATGTAATTTTGTTTTGGTTCTTCTTCATTTATTAATATTCTAGGAACCTCAAAAAATAGAACTGGCCTGGGCCTTTTTCCACCTCTGAAAGGCTTTGCCAGACCCATAACATTTCCTTATATGTACAGAGCATTATCATTTATTAATCTTCTGTAGATTTTGCATTGATCATCCTAAGTGATGTGGTTTGAAATACCAGTGCTATGTAAACAGTTCATAGGATTTGGGCTAATCCAGTGTAACTCATGAAATTTACTTTTAATTATGAGACACACATTTTCACCTTATTGCATGAAAATTAGAAAATTTTCCTGAGAGGAAAAAGAATGAGCATTAAAATTGCTATTATTAAAATGTGCCACCTACGAATATGGGGTTATTTTTGTCCAGCAACCTTCCAATTTGCCATTGTTAAGAGGGTATAGCTTAGGATAGTAGGGTCAAGTTTAATAGGAAGATTAATTTTTCCATATATCACACAGTTGGAGAACAAACAAAGGTTTGTAAGCAGGAGGTGATATCTCAAGATGGTATTTTAGAAGGCCAGTCTTGAGAGTAAAGAGACTAAGAACAGATTGTCCTGGTATTAGGGAGCTTAGTTAGGAGGTTTATGCAGCAGTCCAGTTACAAGATAATAAAAGCTGAGATTTAGAATGTGACAAGGAATAGGAGCCTTTCAGAGGTGAAAATCAGAACCGTCTGACCCTAATGCCTTTGATCTTTCCACTATTTCAGATTGCTCATGAGAGTAAGATAAAAATCCTGTTTTGTTGGTGCTTACAGTCTAGCTAGATTATAACTAATATTGAGATTTAGTCTTTAGAGTGGTGCTGGTTCTGAGAATAGCAGGATGATCAATGTAGGTATAAAAATATCTTTCTATGGTTTTAAATGGGCTATTTAGACTTCGTATCCACTTACTGTATCAGAATATTTATATTTGAATTTTTGGCTTGGATTATTTGTAGAGGCAATGGTCATACATTTGAAAGTATTCTTGAAGTTCATGAAGATATCTAGTAAGTGTCAATGTTTTCATCAATATGGGAAGAAATTATGAATTTATTTATAATTATAAATACTATAGATACTGACAGGAGCTCTGGTGGCACAGTGCCTAAGGCACTTGACTGCTAACCAGAAGGCTGGCGGTTCAAACCCACCAGCCACTCCTCGGAAGGAAGGTTGGGCAATCCTACTTCCGTAGTGATACTGCCTTGGAAACCCAAGGAGGGGTCGCTATGCATTGGGGCCGACTCGACGGCAAACAACAACAACAACAACAACAACATAGATACTGACACAGTTTATATTATTAAAATTCTTTATTCGTGTGGCTACGTAGTCATATACATTTGTTTGGATCATAGATTTATAAGCCTTTATTTGCCACTGTCTTCTTTATGACTCTTATTAGGATCAATAAACAGAAAATATTTTTTGAGTTTTTATTGAACAAGTCTCTTGTTGGAAATAATTGCTGGTGCTTTAGTCAACACAGGTAATTGGTGGCACAAAATAACTGGCTTTTCTAGTGCTCAGAAAATATTTGTTGTTGTTTGTTGAAATTATGAAATGAAAAATATATATTCCAAAAATGTAAAAGTTATCAACTTTTTTACTACCAAGGATCACTTTTGCAACTTTTTTTTTTTCTAGTGTCTTCAGCGACTTTGCCCATCAAATATCTATGAGGAAAGAGATAAAAATGTTTGTTTTTTAATTTTGTTTTCAATTTTTACTATAAAATAACATTGGGATTTTTTCATTGGTATATATTTAGTTACATATTAACATTTTTCTTTAAAAATTTTATTTTTGATACATATAGTAATCATTTTTCAAAACTGAGAAACTTCAGTTACAAATGAAAAAATTAAATATCTATTATCCCTATAGTCCCAATACTACATACCAAAACCAAAAAAACAAAAAACCTAAACTCATTGCCATCAATTCAGTTCCAACCCATAGCCACCCTTATTGGGTTTGCAAGGCTATAAATCTTTACGGAAGCAGACTGCCTCACCTTTCTTCCACAGAGTGGCTGGTGGGTTCAAACCACTGAATTCTGGTTAGCAACTGCTAAAGGGGCAGGGAGGCAGCATCTTGGTGTAGTCCCTAAGGCACTTGACTGCTAATCAGAAGGCCCACCAGCCTCTCCTCAGAAGGAAGATTGGGCTAGATAATCTACTTCTGTAGTGATACTGCCTTGGAAACTATTTTTTGAGTCAGATTTGACTCGACAGCAGTGAGTTTTGTGTTGGTTGGGGAACTACACAAGAGGAAAACTGAATCACCATCAACAGCCCAAGGCCTGTTCCTATGAGGTCAGACATGCTGTCATCCTCCAGTCCTCTTATACCCTTGATACCAACCGTCACTCCCACAGCACCCACCACCTCTTTGCTGGGTTTAGTCATTCACTGAAGTGGCCACACAGAACTCACAGATTATGTGCTTTATCAGGGAAGCAACAGGCTACAATTCAAGTTTAGGAATGTGTTCAGGATACAGTTCCTCGATCAAGATAGTCTCCCTTCTGCTATACCCTTAGACACGCCTCTCTGGCCCGTGGCCTCTTGGCCTATCCTGGCCTGGGCCAGGTGAACCTACCACTCTGTCCCATGCCTCTTGGTTCCACTCCCTCTTTCAGCCAGGTGTCTATTCAGTTGGGTGTCTTGCTTAGCCAAGCATCTCTCTCAGCCAGCAGTGAAATTCTTTCTCTGCATCTAGGAAGGCTCATTTTAAGCTCGCCAGAGTGACAAAACTAATCAAGTCCTACATCATAGTTCTACACACCTGAGAAAGAGTGAACTTTCCCAGAAGATTACTGTGTGTT
The DNA here is from genome assembly GCF_000298275.1 of Orycteropus afer afer. Lineage (NCBI taxonomy): Eukaryota > Metazoa > Chordata > Mammalia > Tubulidentata > Orycteropodidae > Orycteropus > Orycteropus afer. Next base: position 7,519,733 of record NW_006921594.1, read on the forward strand.
GCTCCAACAGAAATACCCCAGGAGGATGACTTTAACAATCAGGAGTTTAAAAGCAGGTACTTAATTGCTCATGGCAAATTTCACCACGGAATTAACTGCCAGTCTTATCATAGGGAATAACTGCTACCAACTGTCTAGCTAAGTTGACACATATTTTCATGGTCCCACCCAGTAATCCAGTGGGAGTTAAAAAAAAGTCTATGGCTAGAAAAGCCATACCATGTAATTCACTACACTGCAGTAGCTAAATTTCTTAACCAGACCACCATCACTGCATATAGCAACACAGAAGTAACATCTTAATATAGATGTTTCCAGACATTTTTCCCATATGCTCATGAAGATACTTTATACAAATGAAATCATATTAAATATACTGTACTTACACCTCTTAATATATTGTGAAAATCCTTCCAAATTTTAAGACATTATTTTACAACATCCAGTTTATTGTGTACATACTATTTCATTTTAGGAATACTATTTAACTCCTCCCTTCTTTTGGAGTTTGAATTATTTTAATAATTTTTTAGAAATTCAACTTTTTTTTAATGGTGCAAACAAGTCTAACACTGGGCATTTGACAGATCAAATTTGTTTTTGTTGTCCTCCCTACTTTGTTCCTTCCCAACACTGATACAATAATTTTTACTTATTTTTTCTGTAAATACTTGGCAAAATATCTGCTGCTATTGGTTCACTAAAATCTGTTTTCCTCTTCTACCTGTGCATCAGCTAAAGCACATTTCCTAGTTTCCCTTGCAGTTACTGTGGACAGGTGACTGAGCTCTAGCCAAAGAAATGATAGTGAAAGTGAAGTGGGCCAATGATAGGCACATGTTTGCACCTCTGCTCTTTAATCCTTCCCCACTGTCTCCCTTTGCCAAGGACTACCTTGGAAGTTGTGTGTTAATGATGAAAGAGCTACTGACCAGAGGGCTGAGAATCTCCTATGGCTGTTACCAGACTGAAGCCACTTTGGGTTGTTACTTGAGTCAGAAATAAGCTTTGATTGGGTTTGAGCCATTATTCACTTTAGGGCCTCTTTGTTAGAATCCTTGGGTAGTGCAAATGGTTAGTGTGTTTGGCTGCTAACCTAAAGGCTAGAGGTTCAAGTGCACCCTGAGGTGCCTTGGAAGAAAGGCCTGATGATCTACTTTTGAAAAATCAGCATTGGAAACCCTATGGAGCACAGTGCTACTCAAACACACATGGAGCAATAATGCACCAGAATTAACTGGTTTTCTGTTTGTTTATGAGAGGAGCTAGCCTATACAAGCTTCCAAAGACAGAACTGAAGCTCTACTTTGCTGCTCATTTCGGTTTCCCATACTCAAATGTCTCTTCTTCCTTTCTCTCATTTGTTTTTCTGGCATACGTAGTTAAACAGGTCTAGAACCAAACAATTAGAGGTTAATAATGGGAGAATATAACATCTATCTTAAGAATATTTCCATTTTAGTAGATGGTTTTGGGAGATCAAAGCTTTAACTAAAAGGATCGACTATAATTTTTAATTTATAATGTCTTTAAATTAATGTAGTACTTCTTAACTAAATCATACAGTAGAGACGCCCATACCATCTGTAAGATGTTAACAGTTTTAGGAAGAAAAAAGAGAGAGAGAGAGATTCTATTGTTAAAGACATGTTGAACACTTGTGTACTATACCCCTATATTGGCAATTTATACCTCATATTAGCATATTAGAGGCTCTGAGAAATCTTGTAGTAAAGACATCCATCTCTCTGACTTTAACCAAGTATTTCCAAAGTTTATTTTCACATAGAATCCTTGTCTTAAGATTCAATTGTTAACATCTTGGAAAACTAGCATTCCTTGAAACCAATGTTCCATGGAGCAAAGTTTGGGAAATGCTAACCCTGGATATTAATGTCAAAGAACCTTTGGAATGGTTGACTGAGGGAAGCAAATGGAAAGGACTGTTTTAAATTTTGCATGTTCTTGTTCAAATAGACTTGTCATTGTGTTTTCAAAAACAGGTTTTCTGAGTGGAATATAGTACATTGTGAATACCTGTCAACTTTGCTTATCTTTTCCTCTGTCAAGATTTTAAAAATAATAAGAACCCTTGTTTTCTTGAGAATTCAATATTTTTTTTTCTTGACATCTTTATAAATATTACAGCTTACTTAATTCAGTTAAATTATTAGACCTGTATCTTTCTTGAATTTTAACTTGTTACTTGCCCATACACTCTTGGTAAATATAAAAATGCAAGAATAGTCTTAATAAATGAGCACATATGACAGATTTACGCTTTCATCCTTCCTACCTACTAGTGTGGGGAGCTCTGATAGCATAGAGCCTAAGGCACTTGACTGCTCAGAAGGCTGGCAGTTCAAACCCACCAGCCACTCCTCAGAAGGAAAATGGGGCAATCTACTTCCATAGTGATACTGCCTCAGAAATCCAAGGAGAGGTCACTATGAGTCAGGTCCGCCTCGACGGCACATCACAACAACAACAAACTACTAGTATGAGGTATAGTTTTCTTACTCGGCTATAGTCATTTGCAGTAAGAATGTTGAACTATTTTGATGAGAGTTAACGGGAGGCACTAATCACAGTGTTATATAGCTTTTTATCTCCCCTTCGTAAAATAGGTGCTCCAAAGGGGAAATATATACACACACACACACACACACACACACACATGATAATATATATATTATATATCTTATCTTATAAACATATATTCATTTATATATATTTATAAATATATATAGGATGATATATATATTATATATATATATATATATATTTCCCCTTTGGAGCACCTATTTTACGAAGGGGAGATAAAAAGCTATATAACACTGTGATTAGTGCCTCCCTTAACTCTCATCGAAATAGTTAAACATTCTTATTGCAAATGACTATAGCAGAGTAAGAAAAATATACCTCATACTAGTAGGTTGTTGTTTTATATATACGTATATATATATATACATATATATATATAAAGATAAAATAGGTGAAACATTACAGTAAGTCTGAAAGTGTTTTCATGAAGGGGCTGATGTTGTTATTTTATTTATTTTATTTTTTTAATCAGTTGTGTGATTGTGTGGATACTGAAGATTCCTCTTTTTAAATAAGCAGCTGAGGCCCAGAGGGCTATGTGCTTTGACTGAGTAAGAAAACTAAATTCCCGATCCCTGAAGTTTGCCCTCTCTCCTCTACAGGATGTTCCTTCTCATTTTATCTTTTTAAAATTTTGTTATCTCAGAGAGACTTCACACCAGGGTTAGTAGATGACAGTCTCTATGGCAGGATTTTCAAGAGCCTTAGAAATCCCCATGCCCAAGATTATTTTCCCACAGCATGTCCATTTTGACATGGCAGGGATAGATTGCTTTATATGTTAAAAGTTTCCCGGTCTTAAAAACCTCTTACTAAAATGTAAATATACCTGGAGGAATCTCTCCTAACCTCATTCTGTGCTAAAATTGCACCTCAGAGATTAGTTGATCAAATTGTTTTCCAACCGAGAGACCGACAGCAACACCTGAAGTTGAAGGGGGCACCACAGGCTGGGGGCAGAGGTCAGTGTAACAGAGTTTTAAAACTTGGTCTACCCTCCACGAGAAGAATAGCTCTTTTTTTTTTCTTTTTGGATCTGTATATTTTAAATGAAAGGAATTTCAGGTGGAGAAATGAAGTCAGTGAGATTGCAAAGTGTAAATTTGAGCCACTTGGCAATAATTTGAGTTCGCCGATTCACTCCACAGTGAACACTTATATGCCCCTCAAATAATTAACAAATTACTTTTATCTGATACACTTAGTGTTTAAAGTTTCTGCCTTCCACCTAATATGATGGATAGCTATAATTGCAATAATTTGGTTTTCTATTTAAAGGAAACACTTCTAATGTACCTTTTAAAGTTTATAAACTCTCCCTGCTGTCAAGTTGGAGCCGACTCAATAGGGACTGCTCCTTGGGTTTCCTAGGCGGTTGTTGTTGTTGTTTTGCCGTCGAGTCGGCCCCGACTCATAGCTACCCCTTCTTGGGTTTGCGAGGCAGTATCACCATGGAAGTACGATTGCCCAACCTTCCTTCTGAGGAGTGGCTGGTGGGTTTGAACCGCCAGCCATCTGGTTAGCAGGCAAGTGTCTTAGCCACTATGCTACCAGAGCTCCTATGGAAGTAGATTGCCCAATCTTCCTTCCGAGGAGTGGCTGATGGGTTTGAACCTCCAGCCTTCTGGTTAGCAGTCAATGCCTTAGGCACCACACTACCAGAGCTCGAAGTGGTATTATTAAACTACCATTAGGTTAGTAAATGTGAGTAGTAGTTATCTTTGGTTTGCATTTTCAAAAGTCACATTCTAATAATATTTATCCTTTTAAGGGTGGTATAGATTTTGGTTTTTTGTGAAATTCAATTTTTATCTTGTGTATCTCACATAAAGTACAGATTTGTTGGTTTGAGAGGAACTATTTTCAACTTACTTTGGTTTGATACTCTAACTTGAGTGAAAAGAAAAAAAATTTTTTTTTTTCAGTATGTGGTGCTGTTAATGTTTACATTTGAAAAAATTCAAACATCTATACCTATACCTTGTATAAGTCCTTTTAATCATGGCTAACATTTTATTTATATAGTCAGAGCAATATCACCAATTATAAAGATGCTATAAATGCAAACAAGGTGAACCGTGGAAACTGACATCTTTGTACTTGATTTGTGACACCAACTTACTATCTTTTCTTTTACTAATGCATTGAAACAATGGTTAACTTTCACAAAAATAACGGGATGCTTTGTTAAAGTATAGATTCCTGAGGAGCTCTGGTGGCGTAGTGGTAAGGCATTTGGTTGCTAACCAAAAGGTCAGCGATTCAAACACACCAGCCATTCTGCTCGAGAAAGATGAGGAGGTCTGCTTCTGTAAGGATTTACAGCCTGGGACACCCTGTGGGGCATTTCTGCTCTGTCCTGTGGGGTCACTATGAGTCAGAATGGACTTGATGGAAGTAGATTTTTATATTTGGTATAGATTTTTGAAACCTAGAAGTCTAGTGGGGATCTGTGGTTGTTAAGTTTTTGTGTCAAGTTGGCTGGGCCTGGTTGAGTGGCTGGGCAGCTGGTGGTAGTTATTCCCCGTGGTGAGATTGGTAATTAACTCCATGGTGGAATCTATTGGAGCAGCTGAGTTGCTGCTATGGTTATGTGTTCTGCTTCATATATATAAGAAACAGCTTTGGGACTGGTCTCTAGCTTATGGCATACTTGAACCCTACAAGTAGTCATATAGTTGTTCAATAGCCTGCCATGCTCTGCCAACCTTGGGACTTTCAGTGGACTTGAATTAATGGCCTGCCATATGGTTTGGTAACATCGGGACTCAGCCATTTTATTTGTCAACCTTGGGCTTGTTAGCCTCAGCAGCCAGTAGCTGCCTGAGTGAAGAGATGCCCTTAGTGTCAGTGGGCCAGGAGCAAGAGGCAGAGCTGAAGCCCAAGGTCAAGGGGCTTTCACACAGCCCCTAAAGCCTGGCATTTTGAACTCGGACTTCTAGCCTCCCGAACTATAAGAGAATAAACTCCTGTTTGTTCAAGCCATTCCATTTGTGGTATTTCTTTTAGAGCAGTACTAGGTAACCAGAACAGGAGCCTAAGAAGCTGCATTTTGAAAAAATGAGCCACAGAAAACAATTTGAGAAAAGCTAAGTATTAGTCTTCTATTGTTACTGTAAAAATTTACCCACAGACTTTGTCCCTTTAAACAATAAGTTTACTATCTTATAGTTCTGTAAGAAGCCCTGTGGTGCAGTGGTTAAATGCTTGGCTACTAACTGAAAGATTGGCAGTTCGAACCTACCAGCCGTTCTGTGGGTGAAAGATGTGGAAATTTGCTTCTGTAAAGATAATTGCTTTGGAAACCCTATAGGCAGTTCTGCTCTGTCCTAGAGGGTCATTATGATTTGAAATGGAATCAGTGGTGATGGGTCTGGTTTTATAATTCTTTAGTTCAGAAGTCCTCACAGGTCTCACTGGGCTAAAATCAAAGTGTCAGCATAGCTGTCTTTCTTGAGGGTCTAGACAAGAATTTGTCTCCTTGCCTTTGCTAGCTTCTAGAGGATTGAGACATTCCTTGGCTTGTGGCTTCCTTCCCACACCTTCAAAGCAAGGGGCATAGTATATCTCTTTTGTCTCTGTATTGGTTACCTAGTGTCATTCTGACAGGAATATACCACAAATGGGATGGCTTTAACAAACAAGAGTTTATTTTCTCACAATTTGAAGGCTTTAAGCCCAAGTTATAAGTGCCAGGCTCTAGGGGCTGTGTAAAAGGTCCTGAGCGTTGGGCTTCAGCTCTACCTCTTGCTCCCAGCCCACTGAAGCTAGAGGCATCTCTTCACTCAGACAGCTACTGGCTGCTGAGACTAACAAGCTCAAGGTCAACAAATAAAATGACACAGACCTGATGTTACCAAACCACACAGCAGGTATTAATTCAAGTCCACTGTAAGTCCCAAGCTCAGGAGAGCATGGCAGGCTGCTGAACAACGACATGGATACATGCAGGGTCCAAGTGTACCATCAACTAGAGACCATTCCCAAAGCTGCTTCTTACATATGGGAAGCAGACCGCATCCCTAAAGCAGCTACTCAGCTGCTTGTGGTAGATCCCACCATGGAGTTGATTGCCAGTCTCATCATGGGGAGTAACTGCCACCAGCTTCCCAGCCACTCAACCAGGCCCAGTCAAGTTGGCACACAACTTTAACTACCACTGCCTCCTCCTTTTACTTCTCTGTGATTCTGTGGTTGCTTTTGTTGTTGTTGTCAGTTGCCTTCCAGTCAGCTCTGACTCATGCCCAATAGAACAAAACATTGTCCAGACCTGTAGTATCTTCATGGTCATTGACATACTCAGGTCCATTGTTGCAGCTAACATGTATTTTGAGTGCCTTCATCCTAAGATGCTCATCTTCCAGCACTATTTTGGACAATATTCTATTGTGACTCACAGTCTTAGTCTGGAAGCTCCACTGAAACTGTCCACCTTGGGTGTCCCTACCAGTAATTGAAATATTGGTGGTATAGCTTCCAGCATCATAATAACACACAAGCCACAACAGTATGGCAAACTGACATTGAGTGGCGCTGTGAGTTCTTTGAGCTTCCCTGAAAAATCTCCATATTTTAAGATCAGCTGATTAGTAACTCAAAATCCATCTTCAGTATCCCCCTTTGCCATGTAATCTAACATATTCATAGTTTTGTGGATTAGAATGTGGCCATCTTTGAAGGACCATTATTCTATCTACCACACTGGCTTTAAAAGTTTGGGATGCAAGATCAACCCTGAAAATCCTATTGATTTTTGCATGCTGTTGTTGTTTTTGTTGTTGTTAGGTGCCATCGAGTTGGCTCTGACTCATAGCAACCCTTTGTACAACAGAACAAAACACTCCCTAGTCCTGTGTCAGCATCTCAGTCCTTGCTATACCTGAGCCCATCATTGCAACCACTGTATCATCCCATCTTGTTGAGGGCCTTCCCCTTTTTTGCTGACCCTCCACTTTACCAAGCATGATACCCTTCTCTGGGGAATGGTCCCTTCTGACCAAAGTAGATCAAACTATGTCTGGCCATTCTCTCTTCCATAGGACATTCCAGCTTTACTTCCTCCAGGATAGATTTGTTCATTCTTTTTGTAGTCCATGGTACTTTCAGTATTCCTAATCAACACCACAACTCAAAAACATCAACTCTTCTTTGGTCTTCCTTATTCATTGTTCAGCTCTCACATGCATATGAGGTGATTGAAAATACTATGACTTGGGTTAGGTGCACCTTAATCTTCAAGGAGACATCTTTGTTCTTAAGCACTTGAAAGAGGTCTTTTACAGCAGATTGTCCAGTACAATACGTCATGTGATATCTTGAATGCTGTTTCCATTGGTGTTGATTGTGGAACCAAGTAATATGAAATCTTTGACAACTTCAATGTTTTCTCCATTTTTCATGATGCTGCTTATTGATCCAGTTGTGAGGATTTTTGTTTTAAGATCAACAACTTATTCATAACAAATACCTTTTTTCAACAACATAAACGGCAGCTATGCATGTGGACATTGCCAGATGGAATACACAGGAATCAAATTGACTACATCTGTGGAAAGAGGCGATGGAGAAACTCAGTATCTTCAGACAAAACAAGGTCAGGAGCTGATTGTGGAATGGACCATCAACTGCTCATATGCAAGTTCAAGTTCAAGTTGATGACAATGAAAAACAAGTCCCTAAGAGCCAACATATGACCTTGATTATATCCCTCCTGTATTTAGAGAGCATCTAAAGAATATATTTGATGCATTGAACACCAATGACCAAAAAACACAGGAATTGTGGGATGACATCAAGAACATCATCTATGAAGAAAGCAAAGCTCATTAAAAAGATAGGAAAGGAGGAAAAGACCAAAATGGACATCAGAAAAGATTCTGCAAGTTGCCCTTGAGTGGAGAGTAGCTAAAGCAAATTGAAGAAATGACAAGATTAAAGAGCTGAACAGAAGATTTCAAAGAGCAGCTCAAGAAGACAAAGTCAATTGTTGTTGTTGTTATGTGCCGTTGAGTCAGCCCTGACTCATAGCAACCCCTCCTTGGGTTTCCGAGGCAGTATCACTACGGAAGTAGGATTGCCCAACCTTCCTTCCGAGGAGTGGCTCTGATGGGTTTGAACCGCCAGCCATCTGGTGAGCAGTCAAGTGCCTTAGCCACTATGCTACCAGAGCTCCCAAAAAAGTCAATTATTATAATCAAATGTGCAAAGACCCGGAGTTAGAAAACCAAAGAGGAAGAACATACTTGGCATTTCTCAAGCTGAAAGAACTGAAGAAAAAAATTTGGGCCCCGAGTTGCAATAGTGAATGATTCTATGGGCAATATATTGAATGATGCAGGAAACATCAAAAGAAGATGGAAGGAATACACAGAGTCAGTGTACCAAAAAGAATTGGCAATATTCATCTATTTCAGGAGGTGGCATATGTTCAAGAACCAATGGTACTGAAGGAAGAAGTCAAAGCTGCACTGAAAGAATTGGTGAAGAATAAGGCTCCAGGAATTGAGGTAATACCCATTGAGATGTTTCAGCACAGAGATGCCTTGCTGAAGACACTCATTCATCTATGTGAAGAAATTTGAAAGACAGCTACCTGGCCAACTGACTGGAAGAGATCAATATTTGTACCCATTCTAAAGAAAGGCGATCCCACAGAATGTGGAAATTATTGAACAATATCATTAATATTTTGTATCCTAGGCATATTTATTACAATTAAATTAATCTACTAGTAATCATGTTGAAATATGGAAGGAAATAATAGGAGTCTTTGTTTCCAATAAAAAATATTTTTAAGGAGGACTTCTGGTATGATGGTGGAATAGACAGACAAGCTACACAAACCATCTTCAACAAGGAAAAGACAAACCAATTGACAGAGATACAGAAGATAATCCTTTAGCCCTGAGCTTTGAAAGGAAGTATGCAACATATGTTAAAGAGACCACCTCTTGCCCATTTAATGGATTTCGGCCCTTTGTCAAAGATCAACTGACTATAGGTCAATAATCTATTTCTGGGTTCTCAGTTCTATTCCATTGGTCTATGTGTCTGTCATTATACCGATACCAGGCAATTTTCACTACTGTGGCTATATGCTAGGTTTTGAGATCCAGCAGTGTGAGGCCTCCTACTTTGTTCTTCTTCTTCAATTGTTGTTGTTGTTATGTGCCGTGGAGTCGGCCCTGACTCATAGCAACCCCTCCTTGGGTTGCCAAGGCAGTATCACTACGGAAGTAGATTGCCCAACCTTCTTTTGGAGGAGTGGCTGGTGTGTTTGAACTGCCAGCCTTCTGGTTAGCAGTCAAGTGCCTTAGGCACTATGCTACCAGAGGTCTCTTTCCTTTCCATATAAAGTTAGTGATTGTTTTTTTCCATATCCTTAAATTAGGTTGATTGGATCTGGATTGGGATTGCATTGAATGTATATATTGCTTTGGGTAGAACTGACATTTTCACAATGTTCAATCTTCCTATCCAGGAGTATGGTATGTTCTTCCATTTATGTAGATCTTTTATGGTTTCTTGAAGTAATCTTTTATAGTTTTCTTTGTACAGGTCTTTTGTGTCCTTGGTAAGACTTACTCCCAAGTATTTTATTTTTTTGGTAGCTATTGTAAATGGATGGGAGCTCTTGTGACATAGTGCCTAAGGCTTTTGACTGCTAACTAGAAGGCTGGCGGTTCAAACTCACCAGCCACTCCTCAGGAGGAAGGTTAAGCAATCTCCTTCTATAATGGTAATGCCTCAGAAATCCAAAGAAGGGTTGCTATGAGTTGGATCCTACTCAATACCAGTAGTTTGGTTTGTTTTTTATTGTAAATGGTATTGATTTCCTTATTTCTTTTTCAGCAATCTCTTTGCTGGTGTAGAGGAATCCAGCTGATTTTTGGGTGATGATCTTGTATCCTGCCACTATGCTAAATCTCTCGATTAGTTCCAATAGATTTTTGACTGAGTCTCTTGGGTTTTCTAGGTATAAGATCATATCATCAGAAAATAGGGATAGTTTGACTTCTTCCTTATCAATTTGGATGCCTTTGATTTCCCTTTCTTGCCTTATTGCCCTGGCTAGGACTTCCATACAGTGTTGAATAGAAGTGGTGATAGAGGGCATCCTTGTCTGGTTTCTGTTCACAAGGGGAATGGTTTCAGTCTCTCTCCATTGAGAATAATGTTGGCTGTTGATTTTGCTTGTTGTTCTAGTCCTGTTGAGTTTTTTCTATTGTCTTTCTATTTTCTGTTTCATTGATTTCTCTCAAATCTTTACTATTTCATTTCTTTAGGTGACTGTAGGCTTTTCTTGCTGTTCTTTTTCTAATTGTTGGAGATGTTGGTTTAAAATGTTGATTTTGGCTCTTCATTTTTGATGCATCCATTTATTGCTATAAATTGGCCTCTGATCACTGCTTTTGCTATGGCCCAAAGATTGTGGTATGTTGTGATTTCATTCTCGTTTGATTCAAGACATTTTTGAATTTCAATTTTCATTTCTTCTCTTACCCAGTCTTTCTTAAAGAGGGTGTTGTTCAGTTTCCATGTGTTTGCCCTTTTTCCATTGATCTTCCTGTTGTTGATTTCAAATTTGATAGCACTGTGATCTGAGAAGATGCTTTGCAGTAGTTCAATGTTTTCAAATGTATTAAAGCTTGCTTTATAGCCTAACATATGGTCTATCCTGAAGAATGTTCCATGTGCTATTGTTGAGTGAAGTACTCTGTATATGTATAAGGTCAAGTTGGTGGATTGTATTGTTTAGCTCTTCTGCATCTTTGTTGAGTTTCTTTCCAGTTATTCTATCTTTCATTGAAAGTGGTGATTAAAGTCTCCCACTATGATTGTGGAGTCATCTGTTTGCCTTTTCATCCCTTTTAAGGACTTATTTATGTATTTTGGGTCTTTTTCATTGATTACATAGGTATTTATTATGGTTAAAACTTCTTGTTCAATTGATCCTTTAATCATTATATAATGTCCTTCTTTGTCTCGTATGGTGGTTTTTGTCTTAAAGTCTGATCAGAAATTAATATTGCTACTTCTGCTCTTGTATGGTTGCCATTTGCTTGGTATATCTTTTTCCAACCTTTGATTTTTAGTTTATTTTTGTCTTTGTCTCTAAGGTGTGTCTCTTGTAGACAGCATATTGATGGGTTTTGTTTTCTTATACAGTCTGCAACTCTCCGTCTCTTGAATGGTGCATTTACCTGTTAACATTCAGTGTAATTATTGACAAGTATGAATGGGTTGCTGTTATTTTGTTATGTGCTTTTTCATGGTGTCCCTGGTTTCTTTGTTCCATATTATTTTCTGTGCTGAGCTCATTATATTGATGAATCGTGTTATCATTTCCTTTTTTGCTATTGTTTTAGTATTTGCTAAATATTTGTTCATGTCCTCTTTGTTTATTGTGATGTGAAAGTTTATCGTTTTTCTCTGAAGTTACCCTGTGATTTATATTTTTCTCCCTGAGTTTAGAACAGTCCATTCTATCTTGCAACTCTTTCGACTTTCTCACCATTTAGAAGTTCTGTAACTACACAGTATTTTCCCTCTTTTTAATTTATAGTTGTCATCACTTGCCAATTGATGTCTCTGGTTCCCTGTTTACAATCTGTAAGTTTATTTTACTTTGGGTATGTCCATAGCTGTGTTTGTTTCTGGGTTATGTCATCTTGTGTATTAATGGTCGGTTGTTGTTTGCTATTATTGGTTCTCTGTTCAAAGGACTTCCTGTAGTATCTCTTGTAACATTGGTTTTAACAAATTCTCTTAATTTCTGCTTATCTGGATATCTCCTAATTTCACCATCATATTTGAGGGACAGTTTTGCTGGGTATATAATTCTTGGTTGGAAATTTTTCTCATTCAGGGTTTTATATAAGATCATCCCATTGCCTTCTCACTTGCATGGTTTCTCTGAGAAATCAGAGCTTATTCTTATTGGTTGTCCTTTGTAAGTAACTTTTCATTTTTCCCATACTGCTTGCAGGATTCGTTCTTTGTCTTTGGTTTTGATGAGTTTAATGATGACATATCTTGGTGATTTTCTTTTGGGGTCTATCCCATTTGGGGCTCATTTGACTTCCTGAATGGATATATTCTCATCTTTCATCATATCAGGGAAGTTCTCTTCCTACAATTTTCTCAGTGGTTTTATTTTTCTCTTCCTGCTCTGGAATTCCAATGACACATGTTGTTATTGTTATGTGCCATCGAGTCAGACCCAACTCATAGCGACCCCTCCTTGTGTTTCTGAGGCAGTATCACTACGGAAGTAGATTGCCCAACCTTCCTTCTGAGGAGTGGCTGGTGGGTTTGAACTGCCAGCC
>NW_006921594.1:7532764-7555831 GCF_000298275.1 Orycteropus afer afer
TTTTTTCTGATTGATCCCTTTCCAAAGAAGTATTCAGGTATTTGCCTTCAATCTCATTAATTCTCTGTCTTCCCTTTTGTCAATTCTACTCCTTTGCCCTTTCAAAGTGTTATCTATTTCTGATAATTTAGTATTAATCTTTGGGATTTCGAATTTTAGATTTTGAATCATTTCAAATTTTTCATTTATTTTGTCATTTTGTTCTTGTATTCGGTGGCTCTCACTGAGTAAGTGATGCTGTAGGATATGTGGGTGTAGTTGTGTCATATGGGGACTGTTGCTGTCTCCCACTCAATTAGGCAAAATTAATGATTGAATAACCATCAAAAAATAAAAGCAAGTGGACAAAAAGCACACCGTATAATCACACAGGAACAATAACCAAAAAAAGGAAACAGAAAAAAAAAACCCGCAATATCTGGAGAGTGGGCCATAAGAGAAAAAAGGTAGAGTAGGAGAATAGTGAAGAAAAAAGTGTGAAAAGTGGAAAAAGAAAAACAAGGAATGGGGTTAACCACAAGAAAGAAATAAATAGGAACCAGGAACAGGGAAGAGAGAAAAAGCTGAAAACTAGAACCTGGGAAGGGAATAATAAAGAGTAATAATAAAAAGGACAAAAGGACAATAGTAAAAAGGGTAATAATAATTTTAAAACAGACAAAAACAAACTAAAAAAAAAAAAAAGAAAAGAAAAATATGGGTAGGGCAGGGCAGGGCATCCAGGCTCTGTCCAAGCGCACAGACTGGGATGGAATTCCTGCCAGCCCAGAAAGTGGGTGGGGGTGAGGGATGGCTGCACCTCCTTTCACCAAGAGGGTATGGGGTATAAGAGTACCAAGGAGAATATCGCACCTTTCCTGTCATTGGTATCTGGAATGTCCTTGCAGTCTCCAGCAAGTTGAGCCTATTCTTAAGTCCCTGGAATCTGGGGAATACTGTTGCTTTAAATATCCAAGATGGTTGAACTGCTTGTAAATATTCATAATCGCTGCACCCTCCGGGACAGGCAAAAATCCACAGCTCAGGCCACCTTCTTCTTCGATGTTTTCCCTTTTATTCACCAGCCACCAGTCCCTGGCTATCAGGGCTGATTTTTAGATTAATTCTTAGTTCCTAACACCACTTGATAATATCCAAGCTGTCTGTGCCATCAGGATTGCTGCCAGATGGCAGCTCTGTATGTCTCCCTTTTTGGTGTTTTCATGCAAATTCTTCCACCAGTTGGAGTTTAGTCCACTGCTATATCCTTCCCTTCAAAGCTCAGGGCTCCAGGATTGTTTTCTGTATCTGTATTAATTGGTTCACCTTTTCTTTTTTGAAGAGGGTCTGTGAAGTCTTTCAGCCTATTCTGCCATCTTACTGGAACTCTAACCACTAGTTTTAAAAAGATAAAATACCATTAGAAGACTTAAAGAAACCTTGATAACTAAGTAAAATTATTACTGTATTTTTCTTTCAAATTTTTCACACTTACTTAGTACAACTCTAGTTTGAACAAGGCTTACGTACTGTTTCACTTCTTATGCAACCTAAATCATTAGCTTTTCTTGGGTATGTTTTCACAATTCTAGTGTTTTTCAATCAGATCTAATAAAACATTGTATTTAAAACCTTCTTTAGTTAATTCTGTTCTTGATTTTGATCTAAAGGCAGGCAGGGATCTACTTTTGCTAATGCTCCTTCTTCTTTAAGAATCCAGACTCTTTTGGTGATACATAACATAGAATCTGTCAACTAGGATATACAAAAGTGAATATTTCAAATTTATCTGCTATCTGATATAACCTTTCTCTCTCTCTCTCTCTCTCTCTCTCTCTCTCTCTGCGTGTGTGTCTACAAACCTGGTTTTATTATGCCAGAGTACCATGAAAAGCCAAACTCACTGCCATGGAGTCAATTTAGACTTATAGCAATGCCACCTTCGGTTTCAAAGGCTGGAAGTAGATTGCCCCATCTTCCGTCCCAGGAGTGGCTGGTGGGTTTGAACCACCAGCCTTCTGGTTGGCAGTCAAATACCTTAGGCATTATGCCACCAAAGCTCAGCTATACAGCACTATCCCATAACCTGCATTTACATATCCTTTGTTGACCATTCTAAGAGATTGTGTTGTTGTTGTTGTTGTTGTCATTTGCCATCGAGTCGGCCCCGACTCATAGCGACCCCTCCTTGGGTTTCCGAGGCAGTATCACTACGGAAGTAGGAATGCCCAACCATAGAAATTCCTATGGGAAAAATCTGCTTGGTCTAGTTTGTATCAGTTTTTTTGTTTTGTTTTGTTTTTTAACCTTTCTTTAATCATGCAATGAGTAGTGACAATTAGGGTAGGAATATAAATGTGACATCTGGACCCCTATATGTTTTTAGAGAGAATGATTAAAAACTGGGAAGAAGAAAACCTACTGAGTTGAGTGCTAAAATCTTACAAACTAAATAAATAGCAAAAGAAGAGTAGCTCTTTCCCCCATTTTCTGGCCTTGATTCGACCACAATGTCTATAAACTGAGGGTCATTACAAGGGCAGACATTCAGCCATTAGCCATTAGCCATTAGTCATTAGTATACTAGATAGTTATTTACAGCCAGCTCACTTCTGATTGGTCAATACATGTGTCATAACACTTGTTAAATATATTGAATTTTACCTCTAGATTTTTATACACTTTTAGAAAAAACACATAATCCAACATATATTTAAACGTATATAGAAATTTAGAGAGATTACAATAGTTCTTCAAAGCATTTCTTTTGTGACTCTTGGTGATCATGTTGCTTTTCTAGATTCTGGTAACTAAATTTCTAAATGACAAAGAGAAGGGAAAAATATATATGGAAGCAATGATTTCTGAAATTAACTTTGAGAAGATTTATATTTTTCAGTATTACTGCAAAGAAACAATACTTATTAAATTGCATGCTGAATATTATTTTTAGATAGGAGGACAGATCATTTGTTTCATTTGTATATGCATTACCTTGACAATTACACTATTGGGTTTCCTTGATGTCTCAATTGAAATAATTTGCTTACTCAATTTCCACTCAATACTATTTTAGTCCCACCTCCCAGCTCCACATATAAACACTACCAATAACTTCTGTCTAATGGCAGAATCCCCCAATGTGTTTATGAAAATTGCTTATAGGGAATTCATAAGATATTTGCATTTTAAGGAAGAATTATTTGTTGATAATTTCTTGGCCATAAATAGAATCAAACTTATGTAAGTACAGATACAAAACAAAACAAAACAAAAAAAAACCTCACTGCCATCAAGTCAGATCTGACTCATAGTGACCCCTCCTTGAGTTTCCGAGGCAGTATCACTAGGAAAGTAGATTGCGCAACCTTCCTTCCAAGGAGTGGCTGGTGGGTTTGAACTGCTAGCCTTCTGGCTAGCAGTCAAATGTCTTAGGCACTATGCTATAGTGTTTAATAATAATCAGCACAACTTTAAAAATAGAGGCCTAAATTGAGGGAATGGTTAAGAAGTTACAGTTAATGGTCTTTATCGTTTTTCATTTTAGAGAATTAAGGGATCAGAGTTAATGGTTCTATCATATGGCTTTTCCAATTAAATTAGAAAAATATCATATATGACATAAAGAAATTCACAGACCACCATTTCCACAAGAGACTTGGATTGCAAAGGTCCTATCTGAAAAGACCTTTATCCACTGATGAAGGGAATGCTAGATTATTTAATTTCTAATAATTAAGAAAAAAACTTAAGTTACAAGAAAAATAAATGTGTAGTTGGTATATATTGCTTGTGTCTTTTCCCACATATACATCCATTCTCACAAAGTGTACTTGTACAGTCACAGTGGAGTCTTTTTAGGTAGTTCATGGACCCCGTTGTGTTAGCTCCTTCATGATGCTCAGCCAATTTGCTTCATTTCTGACCTAGTAGGACCACCTCTAGGGATCAGAGAGTAGCTAGGTCTTCATGCCTATTCAGACCCTGGATTCTCTGCTGAGACCGCCAACAGAGGTGCAAATTTTGATGTTCTGTATATCGTTTTCCCCCTAATATGAGCACTTATGCAGTAAGGATTCAACTAAAACTACTTGACTTTGAGTAACTAGTGATCTAGCCAGGGTCAAAATGTTGCCCTAAATAGGAAGTTCTGATTCAATGGCTTCTTCATGGAGGTGTACACTTAGATATTTGACCTGATTCAGTTTTATACCTTTGCCTCAATGCCGCAGCAGGATCTAGCTTTTGGAGGCCAGGAGCACAAATGTGTCTTTATTATTTTTGAAAACATGAGAATTGCACAGGGCAAATCATTGTGTTGTCTCAAGTTTTCTAAGAGCACCTGAAATCAGATGCAGGTATTCATAAATGTACACAGTTAATACATAACTAATCCTCACTGACTGGAACTTTAAAAAAAAAAGTCTTTGAAAAATATGATGTCAGTTTCACCTTAAATACTGTGCTATCAGTTTTAAAACTAATTCTTTATATTTAGATCCCCATTTCCTTTTCCCAGAAATGAGAGTACAAAGGTTAAGAGAAGGTACTTATTATTCTAGACATCAAATACAATTGCCTCAACTCTCAGAACTGAATAAGTGGCAGGTGTTGCTTTTGTGTAGTGCCTGTCTCCATGGAGCAGAAATAAGGAAGACTGATGGGCAAAGTGGAATAGTACCAGATGTAGGTAAAGAGGTTCCATTCTCACTGCAAGTACATGAATGATTTAGGAAAGGTTCCTACTTAAGAGGGTTCAAAGAACATGTATCTTTTCCTCTTATATACAACACTCAGTCCTGGAAATGTAATTAAATCAATATTCCGATGATACATTTTCAGACTTTTCAAAATCTTAGAAAGCATTTCCTCTGCCTCCCAAACACACACACACACACACACACACAAATAAATTGTGTGTGTGTATAACTCTCTCTCTCTATATATATATATATGTATATATATATATATATGTATATGTATGTATATATATAAATAACTCTCTCTCTAGTTACGTATATATATTTGTATCGAGAGAGAGAGAGAGAGAGAGAGAGGGAGAGGGAGAGGGAGAGGGAGAGAGGGAGAGAGAGAGGAATGTTTCCTTTTATCTTTGAATGAAAAGTTAGTGGTAGCCACATAAAGCAACTGTGACATTTTATTTTAAACATTTTTTCATGTCCTAGGAGTATAGTAGTCAGGCCTACTCTTATGAGAAAGTATAGCAAGATTTCCTAAATGCTTTATAAAGCATGACCAATTGGTTTGATTCACCAAATATAGACCTAACTGTAGGCAAGAAATGTTAATTACTCATATAATTTTAACAGTGTGGCTGCTGCCAAACCCAATAATTCAATTCTCTCAAGTCCTTAATTTGGATTAGTATCTCATTGACCATCAGTATTGATAGAGTTAATCAGATAATCACAAACCCTTCACTTTTAATTTGTGTTAGTCATACCTGGAAGTTCTCATTCTGTTGGGAATTAAGAATTAGAAAAATTTGTCATGACAGACTATAAGTTTTATTAAATATTAAAAACTAGGTTAAAATTCATCATAAATAATTGCATTTTTAAAATATATGTATAGTTACTATGAGTCAGAATCAACTTGATGGCACATAACAAGAACAATGGATTTAGAAAGATGAATATTAAAATGTTACTAGGCTTTATTTCTGGATGATGAGATCAATAATTATTTGTTGTTGTTGTTGTTAATAAATAGCATGAAAACAAAAGTTCTATGAAAGTCTCTGGACCAATTGGTAGTGATAGCCAAAGAACATACTGTGTGGATTCATGTGGATATTCATATTATACATATATTTTAGAAAAGTTGAATAAAAATTAAATGAAGGGCAAGAATACCTATTCGATCAGACATTTGCTCCAACTCTGATTATCTCTGACAATAATACCCGGTTGACCTTAAAATAGTAAGGATTCACCCTAAACCTCTTACCATTAGAGACCTGTCTGTTAATTAAATTACCATTAGAGACCTGTCTTTTAATTAATATTAACTTACATTAGAAATTATTATTTAAAATTATGTTCACAATAAATTATTTTTTTAATCTCAAGTTTTAAAACACAGTGTTTTGGATTTAGCTGAATTTTGGATTTTGGTTTTTTGAAACAGGGCTTTATGTTTTTGGTACATACCTTAGAAAGATTTATCAAGAATATGAGATCAAAGAGTCAGAAGATTAACTGGAAGATTCTACAAGGACTTTGTCAGTCATGACTGCTGTTCAAACTGGGATTAGTTTTTTCCTTCTCATATGAAAATAAAGAATGTTTAATGTAGATGATAATCTTATTTTAAATAGGATTTTCTCAGTTACACAATATTTAATAGTTTGATCCAGTTTCCTCTCATGTAAAAATTTATTGTGGAAGTATAGGTGTTTTAGATAGAATAAAAATAATTTTAGACCGATCCTAATAATAATTTCTTCAGTTTCTCTTTGATGAAATTGATATATTTATTTGTATTGATTTTTTAAAAATTTAAACTTCATGGCAACAAACGTTTACCATGAAAAATTGTAATGTGGCATTCCGAATGGAGAGTCTTACACACATAGTCCTGGTCTCAGTTCTATCAAGCTGGTATTGCTTTCTGGAAAATACTTCATTGTCTTTGGTGTACTTTTCTTATTGTAAAATACAGGTAACCATTATTTAATTCTTATTAAAGATTATTTGAATTGAGAGTTTTTAAAGTACTGAGAACAAAAGCCTAGAAAATATACTATCAAATGGCATACTAAAAAGAAAATACTAAAATGTCACGTTGAATATGAGATTAAAAGGTAGACCAATGTCTATCATTTGTCAACTTTCTAATGGCCTATTCTCGAATGTATTTTAGGTCTTGGGCTTATCCATTTGTGTTTGTTTTCAGAGATGTTCTATGAACTATTTGTTACATTTCCTGGGCAGTTGCATCAAATATTATTGTTTTCATTTTGCCACCTAGTTTTTAAGTGACAAACAATTAATTAAAATGCACAACAGACACAACAATTAGATTCCCTTCACCTTCCACATGAAATTGGTTGATTAAGCTTTTGTATTTCACTGTAGCAATTGAATTGCTCCGTAAGAATACAACTCAGCTACAAATTTAACAGCTCATGAACTAATGAAAACAAATATATATCAATAAATTATTGGGCCTAAAAATGGCTTAACCTACCTTCAACTTCTTCAATTATTAGGAAAGTCTTAAGAAGACGATGATAAGAAGGAAAGAATAAAGGAATGGAAGGAAGAAGAAAGTGAAAGTAATTTGATGTTTGTTTGGAAGTAGAGTCAAGCTTCTGACTTAAAAGTAGAATTGCTATTTGGATGTAATAGAGTACATTACAAACCTCACAGAATGTTAGGCAGTGATCTTTGTAGCAAGAAGTTCATTTTGTGATCTTAGTTTCAGAGATTATAGCTTCTTTCCTACTTAAAGTAGAAATTGGACCCATGAGGATCTCCATTATAACATAATGAGACTCATTCTGTGCAAAGCAGATGCCCATGAACTTATGTTTAGTAGCTCATTTGATCTCTATAGCAACATTTGGGGGTCACCAGTACCAGTTGTCAGCATTGCTTTTTACTCATGATAAAATAGATGCTAAGAGAGGTAAATACTCAAGATGGTACAGCCAGCATTTGGGCTTGAACCTTCAAAATAATGTGTGCATTTTAAATTGTAATAAGGTCTGTTTTATAAACTAGTGCCCATCATAGTACCTCATTCCTGGTTGTCATTCAGCAAATATTTATTAAATGAATTAATGACTATAAGAAATATTTTTTCTTTATCCAAGGTCCATACTTTTTCTGTTACACCATAGTTTCTCTGCCATTCTGACTATTTGGAGTGAGATTTTTGTATTCTAAAAAAATCTCTTAGTTGGGATACCTTGATCTCTTCTATTTGAAATGCTGTTTAGTTGTAAATCCAATTCCAGGTGCATGCTAAATATGGAATTATTAAAATGTTGTTGTTTTTTTTCCCTAGTAAGAAATTTTGTTTTCCCACTAGCTTAGAATGTTGCACATGTTTTTAAGAAAACTCATCTTTTTTTTTTTTTCTTTAATGCTGATATTAGTCTTATTTGTCATGTTCCTTTTGGAAATCTTTTATAGCTTTCTGTGGTAGTTATGTTTATGTATCAACTTGGCTGGGCCTGGTTGAGTGGCTGGGCAGCTGGTGGTAGTTATTCACCATGATGAGACTGGCAATCAACTCCATGGTGGGATATACCACAAGCAGCTGAGTAGCTGCCTTTGGGTTGTGGTCTGCTCCCTGTATATAAGGAGAAGTCTTGGGAATGGTCTCTAGCCTATGGCACTCTTGGACCCTGTACGTGGCCCTGTCATCGCTCAGCAGCCTGCTGCACTCTGCCAACCTTGGGACTTACAGTGGACTTAAATGAATGTCCTGCCGTGTGGTTTGGTAACATCGGGACTGTGCCTTTTTACTTGTCAACCTTCAGTTTGCCAGCCTCAACAGCCAGCAGCTATCTGAGTGTAGAAACGCCTCTAGCTCCAGTGGGCCAGGAGCAGGAAGCAAAGCTGGACCCCAAGGTTGAGAGACTTTCACCCAGCCTCTAGAGCCTGGCACTTTGAACTTGGACTTAAAGCCTCCAAGTTGTAAGAATAAACTCCTGTTTGTTAAGGCCATCCCATTTGTGGTATATTCTTGTCAGAGCAGCACTAGGGAACCAGAACAATTTCCTTTCTGGCTTGTATTTTCATTGAGTATGTGGGTATCCAAGATGGTGAACTGCATGGCATTTTCATGTGAAGGTTCCCAGTTATGTTTGTCAAAGAATGGGCTAAGACGACCTGCATCAAAGTCACCCAGGTGCTTAAAATGCAGATTCCAGATTCCCAGGGCCCATCCCTAGACTTCAAACCACTGATCTGCAGACTACAGATTTATTTTATGTCTGTATAAATTCTCTTTTAAAGAATTGAAGGGTTTTGAAATTTGTCAGTCTCACTTGCCATTTTTACTACTGATACTATTATTATTCATGAATTCATGATATTATTTCATGAATATACAGTGATATATTAATCTAGTAGCAATATCCTGGTATGTTTCTTAAGATCAAGTCATTATAAAATAATGATTAATTTTTGAATACAAGTACCTGACTTGCGACTTGAGATAAGGTACTGACTTAAGATAAGGTACTCCCTTCACTTATATTACAGTCCCATCTTGCAGAGACAAGAATAATATATTAATAGATAAAGCAATAGGAATCAAATTATATATAGATAGCAAATATATCTCAGAAGGAAGGTTGGACAATCTACTTCCGTAGTGATACCACCTGGGAAACCCAAGGAAGGGTCACTATGAGTTGGGTCCAACTCGAGGGCAAATAACAACAACAGCAGCAAATATATACCAAATGGTAGTATCTAAGATGTTACATAATAAGCCTTCATTTACATCAGTTATTATGTACCCAGAATACATTTTGCTTGCTGATAATGAAGATAACTGGAATCACTTACTGATGAAGGTCAGACTGTAGCCTTCGGTATGGATTATGCCTGAATTTGAAGAAGATGAAAATTCTCACAGCTGGACCAGTAAACAACATCATTACAAATGGATAAAAAGTTAAAATTATCAGTAATTTTATTGTACTTGGACCAACAATCAATATCCATGGAAGTAGCAGTTAGGAAATCAAACAATATATTGCATTGGGCAAATCTTCTGTGAAAGACTTTAAAGTTTTGAAAAGAAAGATGTAACTTTGATGCTTACGGTGTACCAGACCAAAGCCATGATATTTTCAATCACTTCATATGTGTGCAAAAGCTGGACAATGAAAAAGGAAGAATAAGAAGGTATGCGTTCAAACTGCGGTATTGAAGAATATTGAATACGGGTAGTCCCTGACATATCTGAGTTAAAACAAGTGACACTTATGACTATCTTTTTTTTTCTGGGGGGAGGGATACATTTTATCATTTGCTATATGTAATATATACAGCATTACTGCATGTAATTTGCTGATGTTGCCATTACCAGAGGTTCACTTGCAGATGTTCAACTTCATGGTTTACTATTGAAAACATTGTCATATAGATTTAGTTTTCTAAACTAAATCAAGGGCTTGAGTTGCTTGAAAACATGAACATAAATGCTGATCACTTTGCTAAAGGTGATAAGCAAATTTGGGAAATAGTGAGATGTTACCATGAAACCCATGAAGGAAAAATAAAAGGACCAAATAATTCTTACTAATTTTCTGACTGCCAATGCCATTCCCATTCCTAGGGATAATTCAGATGGTCTAGAACGTTCCACAAGTGGAGGCATTACTGCACTGACAAAACGTCAACATCATCTAACCTTCATTTCAGAGTTTATTTTTATGATTTGTGTGCTTTTTTTATGTATACATATATTAAGATATATCTATAAGTTTATGTTCATGATTTCAACCCCTAAATGCAAATAATGATTAGATTTATACAGATACTGAAAACAAAAGATAATAATAACGAAAAAAAGAGGTATTCTGAGATATTCAACTTTAACATCAGAAGTGACTTAGGACAGAGTCATCAGAACAGAACCCCATTGTAAGCTGGGGCCTACCTGTACACCATGGACTGCCCGAACCAAAAGATCATTCTTAGGAGAAACACAACCAGAATGCTCTTGAGAAGTGAGGGTGGTAAGACTTTGACTTGCTTCCTTTGGGTACATTATCAAGAAAGACCAGTCACTAGAAAAGGAGATCATGTTTGCTGAAGTTAGAGGGTCAGCAAAAATGAGGGAAATCCTCAGTGAAATAGATTGTCACAATAGACAAAACAATGGATTGAAACTTGCCAACAATCATGAAGAGGCCATGGGACTGGGCAAACTTTCATTCTGTTATATGTAGGATCACTATGTATCAGCGCATACTTGACAACTAACCACAATATTTACCGAAGGCATTTTTGGATTGGTAACATTTCTCACAAATCCAGTTTTACCGTGACTATGACACTGCCACCCAGTTGCAGTGCTAGTGTATCTCTTGCGCCTATCAACTGAAGAGCTTAAGACCAAACCTGCACTTTATAATGAAGGGCCTCTCTTTGAAGATGACATAACACCAGGTCAGTATGTTATTTCAATTGACACTAGCATAAGATATTGAGGGGCTATTGTCCTGAAAATTAGCTTTCCGGACCAAGTTAGCTCATTAGTTGGAAGTTAAGAAATTCTGTGTGCATTCTCCAAAGCTAAGGTGAAGGTGATAAAGAAACTGAGTCTTTTAACACTTAAAGAAAGGTGGAGGTGAAATGAAATAGCCATTCTGAACAGCAGATAATTGAGTCTCTCTGTTAACAGGCATGAGGTCA
Source organism: Orycteropus afer afer (assembly GCF_000298275.1). Lineage (NCBI taxonomy): Eukaryota > Metazoa > Chordata > Mammalia > Tubulidentata > Orycteropodidae > Orycteropus > Orycteropus afer. Next base: position 7,544,149 of record NW_006921594.1, read on the forward strand.
AGTGCATATAGCCCCAGCAATGGTATCATCTGAATTCTAAACAGCTGATTTTTTTAATTTGAAGATGATTAAATTGGATTGTTGGGAACTAATTAAAATGAGATTTTCATTTAGAGGGGCAGTAATATAGTTTGAAGGAAAGCATAAGAGATTCAGATAGGACCATTTACCTTACTTTTTAGTCTGTTCATTAGTTTTGCAGACTTTATAACTTTTGAGTTCTATTTCTTTATCTAAATAATGCAAGAGATTTGTTTTAAATCTGTAAAATAATAATTCTACAGTAGGATATTGGTTGTGTGATTAGATCATATAACTATGAGTAAACAGACTTTTCTGTATTAAAATTTGATAAAAAGGAAATAATGACTTTTTCTGAAATACTTTTATTAGCTACCTGTTCATCACAGGACTCATATGAGTATTGTATTTAAATCTTTAAAGTTTGGAAGTATAAGGATTTAGGGAATTGTAACAGCAAAAGATGAGATGTTCGTATAACATTCCTCTGTGTATAACACGACACAGCATAACAAAAAATAGTTGTGTTTAAGACAGAGGGCCCAAAGAAAATCTGTATATTACCTAATTGACAAATGCTAAGTGAGAAGGATAGAGGTCCAAAATACACAGGGGATGGTGTTAAAGAAAGTCTTTTGGAAGATGTAGTGGAAAAGACTTGGAACATTTCTTGGATTGTGCTCTAAAGAATTAGAGGGAGGCATCTGAGTGCCAGTGAACAGCCTGGAGGGCTGGGCATTGTGCTGGAAAAAGCGAGGCAAACAGATGGCAGCACTGGGGAAGAACTGATAAGGGTGGGGGAGACATGGGATGCCTCAGCGAGGCTTTAGGGCTCTTCATTTTAAAATGAAGCTGAATCAGAGGAATTTTGTAAGAACTATTTGCTTGATTTTGTTATGTCTTTTCCAGAAAAGAATTTTATTTTAGGGAATAGGATCATGTTATTTCGAAGTTCTGAACAGCATTTTATAATGTATTTAAATCAAAACAACTATCCCTGTGGTGAATCCAGAACACGGTACCATTGCCTATCCACACCTCCAGGATGGATTACCTGTTATTGTCAAGTCAATTCTGACTCATATCCACTACCCACTACCATCAAGTCAATAACAACTCATAATAACCCTGTAGGACAAAGTAAAACTGTCTCAGATTTACAAAGCTGTAAATCTTTAGGGAAGTAGACTGTCACATCTTTCTCGCACAGAGTGGCAGGTGAGTTTGAACTCTCTACCTTTTGGTTAGCAACATGTGCTTAACCACTGTGCCACCAGGCCTGCTTCAAAGTGGGTTAGACCCCTGCACACTTTTTTTTTTTTTTTATACTGGAGATCTTTCTTAATCACCAGTGTTTGTTCTCATGTCTCTTGGTAAAACTTCCATGTTACAGTGAAATGAAACTCAGAAGTTTCTACCATTCTGATGAATATTGGTGGGTGGAGGCATATGTTTCTGACAACCAACATTTATTTAAATCAAAGTTTGCTTCATATATCTAAGCAGCATCATAGACATATAATACTAGTCAGAAATTATTTCCTTTAATTCTATTGGTCTTTGTTTTTCTCCATCATAGAGGTGTTTGAGGATGGTGACTTGTCCATATACTTGTGCCTGAATGAGATTGATTACACTTTGGCCATGGGAACCATATGGCAATCAGGCCCCTCAAGAGTTTCCCCCAACATGATGATGGGGGTTTGCTCCCATTCTGATTCAATAACCTACAACTGCTGTTCTGATTTTGAGGAAAGCTGTTGATGATGTTTCAGCTGTAGAATGGTTTCAAAGCCTGTGAAGTGTACAGCTTACGAAGAGCATCAACATGACAGCTGCAGAGATTAGAGTCCATTTTCTGTGTGTACAGAATTAGAGGACTGATGCTCAGAAACGCAGGCAAGCCTTCCCACATTAATCAATGTCTTTCAGGCTAGAATCAGTGCAGCTTCCCATAAGGAACCACGTGTGGACAGACCACTGTATGTTTCTATTTTAAGTATGTGCCCAGTTGTTTGGCATTTTATATATATATATATAAACCGAAAAAGCTTGTTACCATTGAATCAATTCTGCCTCATAGTGACCCTGTGTGTTACAAATAGAACTGAGCTCCCTAGGGTATATGGGGCCAGGTTGCCAGACCTTTGTTCCATGGTGCCTCTGAGTACATCCTACTCACAGCAACTCTATGTACAGAATGAAAAACTGCCTGGTCCTGCACCATCACAGTATTTGCTACACCTGAGCCCACTGTTGCAGCCACTGTATCAATCCATCTCTTTGAGGGTCTTCCTCTTTTTCGCTGACCCTCCACTTTACCAAACATGATCTTTCTCTAGGGAGTGGTCCCTTCTGACAACATGACCAAAATAGATGAGATGAAGTCTGGCCATTCTCCCTTCCAAGGAGCATTCTGGCTACACTTCTTCCAGGACAGATTTGTTAGTTCTTCTGGCAGTCCATGGTACTTTCAGTTTTCTTTGCCAACAACACCACTCAAAAGCATGAACTCTTCTTCAGTCTTCCTTATTCATTGTCCAGCTTTCACATGCATATGAGGTGATTGAAAACCCCATGGCTTGAGTTGTTGTTGTTGTTGTTATGTGCCGTCGAGTTGGCCCCGACTCATAGCGACCCCCTCTTTGGGTTTTCGAGGCAGTATCACTACGGAAGTAGGATTGCCCAACCTTCCTTCCGAGGAGTGGCTGATGGGTTTGAACCTCCAGCCTTCTGGTTAGCAGTCAAGTGCTTTAGCCACTATGCTATAGGCACCTTAATCTTCAAAGAGACCTCTTTGCTCTTCAACACTTTAAAGAGGTCTTTTGCAGCAGATTAGGCTAGTGCAATATATCATCTGATTTCCTGACTTCTGCTTCCTTTGGTGTTGACTGTGGAACCAAGTAATATGAAATCTTTGACAACTTCAATCTTTTCTCCGTTTATTGTGATGCTGCGTATTGGTACAATTGTGAAGATTTTTGTTTTCTTTATGTTGAAGTGTAATCACTGCAGACTCTAGTCTTTAATCTTCATCAACAAGTGTTTCAAGTATCTTCACTTTCAGCAAGCGAGGTTGACCTCTAACTTTCCTTTAAAGAATTACACTTTTGCAGGACAAACGAAAAAGAGAAAGGACAATCACAGGATTGTAACCACAACATAATAACCAAAGTTTATCTTATACTGAGTGTCTGTTAAGTCACCCGAGCCCAAATCCAGGAACTCCAAGGGGTTTTTGTCTCTACAACTCCAAGGAGTCATAGGTGCTTCTGTTCTCTCCTTGCTGAGTCCTTTGCCCTGTGCTCTCCCTTCCGTGGCTGTGTTCTCTTTCTAGTCACTGCTCTCCTGTTCTGTGGCTTAGTTTACCCCAGCGAAGGAACTGTTAACAGTTGTTGGAAATATTCCCCTCTTTTCTTTTCCAGATTCCTTTACAGTCTCTCACAAATCTTTTTAACCCCTTACCTACGTTTTGCCATTCTCATCTTGTCTCTTGTCACCAAAAATCATTTATTCTCAGTTTCTCCTAAGCCCTTCTCTCTACTTTATCAGACACTATACTCTTCCCTTATCTCTGTGGCTCCATATAATCCATCCAACAAAGAAGAAGAAGAGAACACGGGAAGACTTACAAACAAACACATACTATTAAGAATAGGAGGTAACATTTAATTTAATATTAGTGTTATTTAGTGTAAAGCATGATAAACTAACATGGTGACAAATTATTGTACTATAAACAGCAGACAATAAACTGTGAAGACAAAGCTTCTGATTACCTGGCAACTTGTTGTGTGCTGTCGAGTCAGACCCGACTCATAGTGACCCCTCCTTGGGTTTCCGAGGCCATATCACTATGGAAGTAGATTGCCCAACCTTCTTTCCGAGGAGTGACTAACTAGAGCTGTATAAGTGGCTGTCAAACTGAGCAAGTAAAGGATAATACTGTTTGCAGAGCACCAGTTTCAGTGGCTTTTATAAAATCTCATATCTCCTATTTTCTTTTCTGAAGGAAATTTTCTGATAGTATTTTGTTTATTATTGAGGGCATAAAGAGGACCTATGTAGACTATCCAGTCTATGTTCTTGGAGACATTTTCAAGGGAGAAAATTTGTGTAGTTGCATTAGCCTGAGAAGTCTTCCACAGAACAATGGTACTGTATTTTAAAAATTAATAAGTTCAACAGGGTTAGAACAATGATGAGCCAGGATACATCATATTCTCCTTACACTGTAACCTCTACACTGTCAACATTCTCCAAGAGAGTGAGCATTTTAGAGAAATTAGGATAGTTTCAATTATCATGACAATGTGGAATCTCACCTTTCCCCACACACACAACCAACTCAATTTTACTAGAAAATTTTGAATCCAGTAACACAGTGGAACATTAATAATGCATGCCCCTACAGTCACTAGAGAGTATATTAATCCACAGATATATGCAATAGAATAAAGACAATGGAATGGGTACAAATTCTCAGGCCATAAAAATCAGCTGTGCAAAAACTATAACTACTTTGCCATTACTGAATTTAAATTTCCTATGGCAAGTAGAACTTCTTTCAATTCAACGTAGACTTAATGGTGAAGCAATTCAAGGCAAATTAAGTCTGTTTATGGTTCTCCATCTTATCAGAGTAACATCTCTGCTTTGGGGAGTTTATAGGTGAGAACATCAAGAGAGGGACACCTGAGCCTTAGTCGACATCTCCTCACTCCGGCACCCACGGAGAGGTATGTGGGCCTGCCTCATTCTCAGTTGTAACACCTCTCCACCATCATGGCTGGCAACTATTGCAATGACTCCATTCTCGTCTGGCTCTTTATTATTTATTGCCTGACCCTGAAACATGCTGGGAGGTCACTGCTGTCATATGGCTAAAGAGGTGGGGGTTAGCACATCGGTTTATACTTCACATTTTTGTCTGACCACAGAAAGTGACACTGAAGACCGAGTTCACAGATCTAATACACTGACTACCAATCAATATGGATAGAGGGGCATCTGTGAATTGCACGACTGTTGTCCATCCCAAGCACCACTGAGCACAACTAGGCTGATTTAGAAAGCTTGATTTGCCATAATCAAACATTCACATTTATGTTTATAAGGATACAAATTCCGTCTTTTTTGTTTGTTTGTTTTTTAGATATTTGCCTGTTTAGAATCAATTACTGTTAGAAAAGTGGGTGGTGGCTAAATGGTGGATCCAGGAGAAATCATCACGGAAGTTTTTGTTCTATTTTTCACAATGATGGCCCTTGTCCTAAGTTTGGCACCTTACAACTTGCAGTGTGACTGAGATCATGGCAAGCTAGTCAGTGATCTACATTGGGGACAGGATGACCCTTGTGCCTTTTTCTTAGAGCATTCTCCAGGTGACTGCTGACACTGCTGACACCTTACTTGGGCATCAGCTTGAGTTTCCTGACATCAGCTCTTACATGCTATGTTTGTATTCCACTTCAGTGGGTCTGTTTTCTCTGTGCCATATTGATGGGCATGCCATATATATGGCCTGATATAGAAAATACAAAGAGCTTTCACTTGGTTTGCGATAAGTATATTGTTAAGACTGTCAAAAATAAGTGTCACTATTTTTCAGCCTGATTGAAACTAAAGTTCTGAAACTGGCTAGCTTAATTGCAGTATTAGTTATGAGACTAGATTGACAGCTTTACTTCCTGTGAGATCAGGAATTAACTTTGCTCTACTCCATGGCCTATTGCAAAGGACTGTTTAGTGAAATAATGTGCATAGAAGGGCAAATCTTATTTTTTACTATATCGGAAAAAAAAAAAAAAAAAACTCAAACACTTGCGAGTGCATGTCCTACTACAACTGGGAACAGAGTAGTATAACTATTTCATGAAGGTGTTGAAAGTCCATATTAAAAGACTGGTAAATATTTATATGTATTTTAAATATTCATCTCCATTTCTCCATTTCTGTAAATATGTTCAACTTTAAGCAGATTCACAATATGAAAACCCAAAAGTTTACAAAATAAATCATGGAATGTACTTTTCATGATCAAAATTTCTTTACATGTCAAAAGTGTTTATTTAAGTAGAATTATTTAATAGTGTACAGTAGCATAATCTCCCCCCACTCTCTATGTATGTATGTATATGTATTTTGAAACAAAACCAAACCCACTGCCATAGAGTCAATTCTGATGCATAGAGACCTTCATTGGGTTTCTAAGGCTGTAAATCTTTATGGAAGTAGATGGCCTCATCTTCCTCCTGTGAAGCAGCTGGTGGATTGAAACCTCTGAACTTCTGGTTAGCAGCCAAATGCCTTACCCACTATGCCACCAGAGTGTGTGTGTGTATAAGTATATGTGTGTGTGTATAATATATATATGTGGTATGTTGTTGTTCTTAGGGGATGTCAAGTAGGCTCCAACTGATAACAACACAATGTAAAACAGAATGAAATACTGCTTGGTCCTGTACCATCCTCACAATTGTTTCTATGCTTGAGCCCATTGTCACAGCCACTGTGTCAATCCATCTTGAAGATCTTCCCATTTTTTTGCTGACCCTCTAACTTTACCTACCATGGTATCCTTCTCCAGGGACTTGTCTCTTCTGACATCATGACCATAGTATGAAAGACGAAGTCTGGGAATTCTAATTGCTAAGGAGCTCTCCAGCTATACTTATTTCAACACAGATTTGTTTGTTCTTCTAGCAGTGGTAATTCAATATTCTTTGCCAACACTGCAATTCAAATGCATCAGTTCTTCTGCAGTCTTCCTAATTCATTGTCCAGTACTCCTATGAGGCTGTTAAATATCATGGCTTGGGTCAAACACACCTAAGTCTTCGAAGTGACAACTTTGCTATTTAACACTTTAAGAGGTATTTTGCAGCAGATTTGCCCAATGCAATACATCCTTTGATTTCTTGACTGCTGCTTCCATGGGTGTTGATTATGGATCCAAGTGAAATGAAATCCTTGACAATTTCAGTCTTTTCTCTGTTTATCATGATGTTGCTTATTAAATGTCCAGTGGTGAGGATTTTTGTTTTCTTTATGTTGAAGTGTAATCTATACTGAAGGCTGTAGTCTTTGACCTTCATCAGAGGGATTTAAATCTCTTTGCTTTCAGTAAGCAAGGTTACGTCATCTGCATATTGCAAATTGTTAACGAGTCTTCCTCCAACCCTGATGCTACCTTCCTCTTCCTATAGTCCATCTTCTCAGATTATTTTCTCAGCATACAAATTGAAAAGGTATAGTGAAAGGACACAACCCTGACACATACCTTTCCTGATTTTAAACCATGCAGTATCCCTTTGTTCTGTTTAAACAACTGTCTCTTGTTGGATGTTACAGGTTCCTCATGAGCACAATTAAGTGTTCTGGAATTCACATTCTTCTCAATGTTATCCATAATTTGTTATGATCCACACAGTGGAATGCCTTTGCATAATCAATAAAACACACATAAACATCTTTCTGATACTCTTTGCTTTCAGCCAAGTTCCATCTGACATCAGCAATGATATCTCCTGTTCAATGTCCTCTTCTGAATCCAGCTAGAATTTATGGCAGTTCCCTGTTGATGTACTGCTGCAAACATTTTTGAATTATCTTCAGTGAAGTTTTACTTGTGTGTGATATTAACCATATTCTTTGACAATTTCCACATTTGTTGAAACACATTTCCTTGGAATGGGCATAAATATGGATCTCTCCCAGTCAGTTGGCCAAGTAGGTATATTCCAAATTTCTTGAAATATACAAGTGAGTGCCTCAAGTGCTGTATCTGTTTGTTGAAACATCTTAAAGGGTATTCTGTCAATTCCTGAATCCTTATTTTTTGCCAATTATTTCAGCACAGCGTAGGCTTCTTCCTTCAATACCATTGGTTCATGGTCATATGCTATCTCCTGAAATAGTTGAACCTTACATAACAACAACAACAACAACCAATTCTTTTTGGTACAGTTATTGTGTGTATTCTTCCATCTTCTTTTGATGCTTTCTGCATCATTCAATATTTTGCCCATAGAATACTTCAATATTGCAATTCAGTGCTTGAATTTTTATTCAGTTCTTTCAGCTTGAGAAACACTAAGCGTGTTCTTTCCCCTTTGATTTTCCAATTCCAGGTCTTTACACATTTCATTATAATACTTTACTTTCTCCTTTAGAGCTACCCTTTGAAATCTGTTCAGCACTTTTACTTCATATTTCTTCCATTTGCTCTAGCTACTCTTCATTCAGGGAGCTCTGGTAGCATAGTGGCTAAGTCACTTGACTACTAACCAGAAGGCTGGCGGTTCAAACCCACTAGCCACTCCTCGAAAGGAAGATGGGGCAATCCACTTCCGTAGTGATACTGCCTGGGAAACCTAAGGAAGGGTCGCTATGAGTCGGGTCCAACTTGACGGCACATAACAACAACAAAAACAACTCTTCATTCAAGAGCATGTTTCAGAGTCTCTTCTGACATTCATTTTGGTCTTCTCTTCCTTTTCTGTCTTTTTAATGACCTTTTGCTTTCTTATGATGACCTTGATGTCATCCCATAACTCATTTAGTCTTCAGTCATTAATATTCAGTGCATCAATTCTATTCTTGAGATGGTCTCTAAATTCAGGTGGGATATACTCAAGGTTATACTTTGGCTCTGACTAAAGCTCACTGCTGTCCAATCAGATCCGACTCATAGTGACCCCTCCTCAGGTTTCTGAGGTGGTATCACTACAGAAGTAGATTGCCCAACCTTCCTTCCAAAGAGTGGCTGGTGGGTTTGAACCATCAGCCTTCTGGTAGCAGTCACATGCCTTAGGCACTATGCCACCAGAGCTCCCTTGGCTCTTAGTGACTTGTTTTAATTTTCTTCAGGTTTAACTTGAACTTGCATATGAACAATTGATGGTCTTTTATTCAGTCTGTCCCTGGCCTTGTTCTGACTGATGATATTGAGTTTCTCTGTGGTCTCTTTCCACAGATGTAGTCAATTTGATTCCTGTGTTTCAATCTTGCGAGGTCCACATGTATAGTCACCATTTATGTTGTTTTTAAAAGGTATTTGCAATAAATAAGTCAATGGTTGTGCAAAATTCTGACATGTGATCTCTGGAATCATTTCTATCACCAAGTTCATATTTTCCAACAACTGCTGCTGCTTCTTTGTTTCCAACTTTCACATTCCAATCATCAGTAATTATCACTATATCTTCATTTCATGTTTGGTCAATTTAAGAGTGCAGAAATTTGTAAAAGTCTTCAATTTCTTCATCTTTGGCTTTAGTGGTTGGAGCTAAATTAGAGTAATAATCATATTAATTGCTCTTCCTTAAATGGATATTATCCTATCACTGACAGCATTGTCCTTCAGGATAGATCTTGAAATGTTCTTTTTATCAATGGTTGTGGCACTATTCCTTTTTGTCATTCCAGGCACAGTAGACTATATGATTGCCAGATTCAAAATGTCTAATACTGACTAATTTCAGCTCACTAATGCCTAGTACATCTATCTTTATGTGTTCCACCCATATCATTAAGGTCTACTATTCTTTGAGGAGGCAGCTCTTCCCCAGTTGTACTTTCTTCCAACATGACGGGCTCCTCTCCCAGCGCTATATCAGATAATGATTCCCTGCTATTCATAGATTTTCAGTTCCTTTTTTTCTTTTTTTTTCAGAAATAGATCTCCATGTCTTTCCTAGTCTGTCTTAGTCTGGAAGCTCTGCTGAAAGCTGTCCACCATGGGTGACTCTGCTGGTATTTGAAATACTGGTGTCATAGCTTCCAGCATCACAGCAACACACAAGTCACCACAGTACAACAAATTGACAGATGAGTGGTGAATATATGTGATATAACTCCCTGCCATCGAGTCAGTCCCAACTCATAGCGACCCCTCCTTGGGTTTCCGAGGTGGTACCTCTACAGAAGTAGATTGCCCAGTCTTCCTTCTGAGGAGTGGCTGGTGGGTTTGAATGGCCAGCTTTCTGGTTAGTAGTCAAGTGCCTCAGGTACTATGCCACCAGAGTTCCTATATATGATATATAGATATATATTTATATAAATACATTCTATTCTATACATTGTGGTATACTTCATATAATTGTGTTAAGTATCTGAAAACTGTATTACTCTGTGTTTTAACTCCTTGAATTATTAAAGGAGTTAAATTTCTAGAAATTGGAGGTGTCCTGGTGGTGCAATGGTTACAGCTCTAGGCTACAACCAAAATGATCAGCAGTTCGAACCTACCAGCCACTCTGCAGGAGAAAGATGTGGTGATCTGCTTCCACATAGAACATTATGAGGCAGTTCTACTCTATTCTGTAGGGTCACTATGAGTCAGAATTATCTCAATAGCGGTGGGTTTGGTTTTTTGAGTTTTGGTGGAAATTAACCCATTGTTATGATTGCACTAAATTCTTTACATTTTTCTAGAATAGGAGACATCTGTTTCTCAGAATCAGAATGACTCAATCACAAAGCTATTTTATCTCTTTTCAGTTATGGAAGTTAATGTCATAATACACATTTAGTTGATTTTACATATTCAAGATTAATTTAGTAATAACACAAATTGTCACTGTTTGTTTATTAAATTTCTTCTAGTCACTCGAAAATGAAACAACTCTTAAATTTAAACAAGAATATTTTTTATCAGTAGTCAACTGTTTAATTCTTTAAAGTTCATGCTTTCCCTGTTTCATCAGTACTATTAAAATACAGTTGCTTTACTGACTAGAGTCCCTCAGGTGCCCTGAAAGATTCTACTGGTGCTGGTCAGTAGCCTGATTCAGGCAAACTGTGCTTTGAGAGAATACCCAAGTAGATAAACCATCTAGTAAATTATTATGAGTTTCCCTCCTCACCTGTACCCTACTTTACAAAATAAGGTTACCTACGAACATTGGTCCTAGTGCTCTGAAATTTTACTCAGTTCTTGGTAAGGTTTTCTATGAATGTAACAACATTCTGTTCCTGCCTGATGGTGCCTTTCTCAGATTCTCTCTTTCTCCCAAGACCTGTTCCCTTTCTAGAAAACAAGCTTTTGTGGAAGACAAATTTGAAGCATTAACTTAGGCTGCAGCCTCATCCAGAAGCCACTTTACTAGTATTGAGTCCCTTGGATTGGAACATTTTTTTGATCTATCAGGCCAAAATATCTGTTACGGAGGGAATGATCCCTATAACATTTTCTGAATGTGCATCTGAAACTATAAGCTTGTCAGGATTTCAAGAATGAATCCAAAAAGCAATAAAAGTCTATGGTTTCATTTGCTTATGTTTAAAAGCTTCAACCATCATATACCAAGAAGTCTGCAAAGGAGGGAAATGTAACTGCAATACTGACCTAAGCAAAAAGTTTTAAAAGTACTATTAATAAAAATATATTGAAGTTTTCAAAGGAAACATTCAAAAAAGGGGATGTGTACCCAGAGTTTACACTACTGGTAGTGAAGCAAGTATACAAAATCAAACCCTGAAAATTACTCATTTGTATCTTAAGTTTTCAAGTAATACCCATTTAGTTAAAAACTAACCTCTATCTTTTCCATATGAATACTATTACACATATTTGTTTTCAGCATTTCTGTATTTCACTATCTGATAAAACTTGACCAAATCTTTTAAATGCTCTTCCTGCCCTTCATTCAGTGTAACA
>NW_006921594.1:7556660-7558302 GCF_000298275.1 Orycteropus afer afer
CATACAGTGTTTTCTAAATTGTAATTTTCAATTCACACATTCTGGTGACAGTTCCACATCATTGAATATTCCTTTGTAACATTTTAATGACTGGGAAGTATTTCATGATGTAGCTGGGCTATAATTTATTTAACCAACTTTCTGTTTGTGTTTTTTTTTTTCTCTTTTGTATAAATAACACTTATTTTATTTTTACTTTTTTCATATTTTAAAATAAATAACACTACTTTGAACATCCCTATAAGTAAAATTATTAATCTTTAAAATTTTTTTTTTTCAATTTTATTAATCTTTTCAAAAAACCACCCAAGAGGCAGGAAAGGAGGGAAAGAAGCTAGGGATGATGAAACAGCAGGATCCAGGTGTGGGGAGGGAGACAGGCCCCACCTAAGAGGCAAGAAAAGAAAGAAAAACGCCTGGGACAAAAAAGCAGCAGGATCCAGGTAAAGGGAGGGCAGAGAGGTTTACAACGGCTAAGGGAAACGAACTTGTCTGTCAGTTCGTCATACTATGGTGGCTTGCTTGTTACTGTGAGGCTTGAGGCTGTACCACCAGTGTTTCAAATGCCAGCAGGGTTGCACATGGTGCACAGGTTTCAACACAGATTACAGACTGAGACAGACTAGGATGAAGGAAGAAGCCATCCACTTCTCAAAGAATTGGTCAGGGAAAACCTTATGAATAGCAGAGAAACAGTCTGACACATTACTGGGCAGCATTATGAATAACCCGGAAACATTGTCCCATACAGTGCAGGAAGATGAGTCCCTTAGGTCAGAAGGCACTCAAAATATGACTGTGAAAGAGCTGCCTCATTGGAGTAGAACCAACCTTAATGATATGCATGAAGTAAAGCTATCAGGACCTCCATTTGCTCACGTGTCATGATTCAAATTGAGGAGGAACAGCTGCAAAGATCCATTAATAATTGGAACATAAAATGTACAAAGTATGAATCTAGGAAAATTGGAAGTTGTCAAAAATAAAATGGAACACACAAAGATTGATTAGTGATTAGTGAGCTGAAATGCACTGGTTTTGGCCATTTTGAATCAGACAACCCTATGATCTACTATGCTAGGAATGACAAATTGAAGAGTAATGGGGTGGCATTCATCATCACAAGGATGTTTCAAGATCTGTCCTGAAGTACAATTCTGTCAGTGATAGGATAATATCCATACGCCTACAAGGAAGAACCAATTAATACTACTATCATTCACATTTATGCACCAACCACCAGAGCCAAAAAAAAAAAAAAAAGCCAAACTCACTGTTGTTGTGTCAGATCCAACTCATAGCAATGCCACCTTGGATTTCCAAGGCGGTATCACCACCGAAGTAGATTACCCAGCCTTCCTTCTGAGGTTTGAGCCATCAGCCTTCTGGTTAGCAGGCAAACGCCGTAGGCACTACACTGCCAGAGCTCTAAAGCCAAAGATGAGGAAATTGAAGATTTTTTATCAACTTCTACAGTCTGAAATTGACTGAACATGCAATCAAGAGGTGTTAATTATCACTGGTGACTGGAATGCAAAAGTTGGAAATAAAGAAGAATCACTGGTAGTTGGAAAATTTGGCCTTGGTGACAGAAATAATGCTGGAGGTCACATGGTAGAATTTTGCAAGATGGAGTACGCAG
>NW_006921594.1:7558581-7577420 GCF_000298275.1 Orycteropus afer afer
AGCAAGAGGTCATTAAAAAGACAGGAAAGGAAGAAAAGACCAAAATGGATGTCAGAAGAGACTCTGAAACTTGCCCTTGAGTGGAGAGTAGCTAAAGCAAATGGAAGAATTCACAAGATAAAAGAGCTGAACAGAATATTTCAAAGAGCAGCTCAAGCAGACAAAGCCAATTACTATAACGAAATGTGCAAAGTCCTGAGTTAGTAAACCAAAAGGGAAGAACACACTCAGTATTTCTCAAGCTGAAAGAACTAAGGTGAAAATTTAAGCCTCGAGTTGCAATATTGAGCAAAATATTGAATGATGCAGGAAACATCAAAAGAAGATGGAAGGAATACACAGAGTCCCTGTACCAAAAAGAACTGGTCGATCTTCATCCATTTCAGGAAGTGGTATATGATCAAGAACCAAGGTATTGAAGGAAGAAGTTGAAGCTGCACTGAAGGAATTGGCAAAGAACAAGGCTCCAGGAATTGATGGAATACCCACTGAGATGTTTGAACAAATGGATACCCCACTAGAAGCACTCACTCGACTATGCCAAGAGATTTGGAATAGAGTTACCTGGCCAACTAACTAACTGGAAGAGATCCGTATTTTTACCCATTCCAAAGAAAGGTGATCCCACAGAATGTGGAAATTATCAAACAATATAATTATCCCATGCAAGTAAAATCTTACTGAAGATAATTCAAAAACAGTTGCAGCAGTATATTGACAGAACTTCCAGAAATGCAAGCTGGATTCAAAAGAGGACGTGGAATGAAGGATATCATTGCTGATGTCAGATGGATCTTGGCTGAAAGCAAAGAATAGCAGAAAGATGTTTGCTTGTGTTTTATTGACTATGCAAAAGCATTCAATTGTGTGGATCATAACAAATTATGGGTAACATTGAGAAGAATGGGAATTCCATAACACTTAATTGTACTCATGAGGAACCTGTACATAGACAAGGAGGCTGTCATTTGAACAGAACAAAGGGACACTGCATGGTTCAAAATCAAGAAGGGAATGCATCAGGGTCGTATCCTTTCACCCTGCTTATTCAATCTGTATGCTGAGCAAATAATTCAAGAAGCTGGACTATATGAAGAAGAACATGGCATCAGGATTGGAGGAATAATCATTAACAACCTGCAATATGCTGATGAAACAACTTTGGTTGCTGAAAGTGAGGATGACTTGAAGCACTTATTGATGAAAATTGAAGAATACAGTGTAGTATGGATTACATATCAATATAAAGAAAACAAAAATCCTCACATCTGGACCTATAAGCAGCATTATGATAAATGGAGAGAAGATTGAAGTTGTCAAAGACTTCACATTGCTTGGTTCTACAGCTGACACCAATGAAAGCAGCAGTCAACACATCAGATGATGTATATTTGCCATATGGGCAAATCAGCTGCAAAGGACCTCTTTCAAGTTCTGAAGAGCAAAGATATCTCCTCGAGGACTAAGGTGCACCTGACACAAGCCATGGTATTTTCAATCACCTCATATGCATGTGAGAGCTGGGCAATGAATAAGGAAGACCAAAGAAAAGTTGATGCATTTGAGGTGTACTGGCAAAGAATGCTGCAAGTACCATGGACTGCTAAAAGAACTAACAAATTTGTCCTGGAGGAAGTGCAGCCAGAATGCTCCTTAGAAGTGAGAATGGCCAGACTTCGTCTCACCTACTTCATCATGTTGTCAGAAGGGACCATTCCCTGGAGAAGGATGTCATGCTTGGTACGGTGGAGGTCCATGAAAGAGGGGAAGGCCCTCAACAAGATGGATTGACACAGTGGCTGCAGTGATGGGCTATAGTATAGCAGGGATCATGGAGCTGGTGTGGGACTGGGCAATGTTTCCTTCTGCTGTGCATAGGGTTTCTATGAGTCGGAGACGACTCGATGGCACCTAACAACAAAACAGCATAAGTAAAATGTTGCATACATCCATTATCGTTAAGATAATACCTAAAGTGCAATTGTTATGTTAAAGAGAATATAAAGTCTTGAGATTGTCTTACAGAAAGCCCTGTTACATGCGCTCACGCCTTATATGTAGAGTACCCAAGTGTCCTAACCCTCAGCACAATCTGTATTATTACATTATTACTATTGTTGTTTTATGTATGTCAATATGATAGGAACATGATATCTCATTGTTTTAGTATGCAATTTTTGGCAGCCACTTAGGTTGAATATTGTTTTATACAATTCCAGTCACTTAAACAAAGAGATTTAGGACAGGTACTTTCTTAGTAGCCCTTCAAGGAGGACAAGAATTCAGTCATTGTGACCATGCTCCATGCTTAGAACTCTCACTCTAGCTGTACACAAATGACATTAAAATTATATAAATATAATATTTAGTCAATTCAATGACAGAGAGAGATCAGTTAAAAACTCTAATCAAATTTCCTCTTTAACAATATTTGTTATTAATTTAGTGAAAAAGTGTGAAATTAATTGTCATAAGTAGATGCAACTGGTTTAGATTATTTCATTTTCTCTGCAAGATATGTTGTGAAATATAAATCTTTTTGAAACTGCATTTTTATTAAATATTACATTTTCAATATATTTTTCCGTTTTTATGCATGTACCTTCACTTGTAATTTCATGTCAAAGGAATATAACTTGAATTAAAACTAATTTTATGTATCCTAGATTTTCAAATATGTATCAAACGATCACCTATGTGATGTTTTTTGAAATAAGTCTGTTCAAAGAGTTTAGGATGATATTTGCAGGAAATGGACCTTATTGAGTTATCCATTGCTCTGTAACAAATCAGTCAAATCTAGCAACCTACGACAACAAACATTCACCTCACATTTTCTGAGGACTCAGGGTGCTCATGAGATTGCAGTCAAGCTGCTGGCCACGCAAGTGCTGCATTCTCTGACAACTTGCTTGTAGCTGAAGGATCTTCTTCTAAACTCACGTGGCACTTGGCAGGCAGCAGTTCCTCACCCTGAGGCTTGTCTTTAGGACTTCTTACAACTTAGTTTTCCCCCCAGAGTGAGTGAGAAAGAAAAAATATGAACCCAAGGTCTTTTTATAACTTAATCTCTAAGGTGATATACCATACTTTCACTATACTGTACTCTACTTAGTTCACAAGGACACCTGGTGGTGCATTGGCTAAAGTGCTAGGCATAAACCAAAAAGTCAGTGGTTTGAACCCACCAGCCGCCTAAGGTTTAATTGTGTGTGTGTGTGTGTGTGTGCGTGTGTGTGTTTAGCTCACAATCTGGTTATAGTGTGGGTGGGAAATGGGAAAGAGTGTGAATACCAGGGGGCAGGGATGTATTTAGAGCAAATAAAATTACCTCCCACAAACATTTACCATATAAAGTAGTTAAATAAATAGTGTTTGACTGTCAAAAGCTGTTTAAACACTCTGAATTACATAATCTTCAAATGGCTCTACCTATTCATGTACTTTAAAATAAATCCTTAATTCTTCATTTTAAAATAACAAAAACTTACATCTTCAGTCTTTTCTTAAGAATTTGAATCAAATGCCTTTATTTTAAATGAAAATAAGAAACCTTAAGTATGTTATCATAAAGAAATGTGTTATCATTGTCTTGTGTCTGGATCATCTTTTCTATGAATACCTATTTAAAATGATGACAATAAATACATTTAAAAAATATATTTATAAAGTTTAGGCACAGCTTCTTTTCTTCTGGAAATTTGAAATGAGAATTCCTTCAATAGTAGTGTCCTATCCCTTGGGAACTAAGTAGGATTGATATCATACCCTAAGTACAAAGAATTTTGTGGTGACATTATGTAGCCTATCTCCTTGTATTTCTTTTTATTTTCTTAAAATACAGAGACATAATTGATTATATAACCTTATCTTATTATTCTAGGTCCCCAAAAAACCCAGAACAGAAGATCATTAAGAGAGTGATTGCTCTTGAAGGAGACATTGTAAAGTAAGTACTTGAACTGTTGTCTTTGAGGTCAAGTTTGAACTATCTACATTTTGTTCAGTTTTATATTATTTGGAAAGTACATCTCAACTCAAAGAGGATGAAAGGTTCAGAGGCTTTCCAAATGAGCTGGTACATCTTTATTAACCATTTCAGGACAGAAGGCTTGCAGAAATTTACTGATCCTATAATTGTGGGACACACAGGAGAAACAACTATTATTTAAACTGAAGTTAACCACAGTCTCTAAAATGACCATTAAATCATTATTTTTCTGATGTTAAAATTAATATGATTTTTAAAAAATGTGATATCAAGATTTGCTTGAGAAAACTTCAGGACATTTCATTATTTTAATAGTCAAATATAGAAACTATGGGGGAGTCTATGGTACTTAACATATGTGTCAACTTGGCTGGGCCATGATTTTGAGTGGCTGGGCAGCTGGATGTAGTGATTCTGCATGATGAATTTGGTAATGAACTCCATGGTGGAATCTGCTGCGAGCGGCTGTGTAGCTGCCTTTAGAGTGTTGCCTGATTCCAGTATGTAAGGTGAAGCTTTGAGAAACATCCCTGCCTTTTGGCACGTCTGGATCCTGCAGTTGGTTGTCTTCTTTTCGGTGGGCTGCCATGTTGCCTGCCGATCTTGGGATTGTTCTTGGACTTGAACCAGTAGCTTGCTGTGTCCACCTGCTGATCTTGGAACCGTGCCATTTTATGCCGATCTTGGGTTTGTCAGCCTCAGCAGCCAGCAGCTGCATGAGTCAGAAAAAGCCTCCAGCTTTAGTGGGCCTGGAACTGGAGGCAGAGCTGAAGCCCATGGTCGAAGGACCTTAACCCAGCCCCTAGAGCTGGCACTCCAAATTTGGACTTCTAGCCTCCTAAATTGTATGAGAATAAATCCCTGTTTATTAAAGCTGTCCATTTGTGGTATGTCTGTTACAGCAGCACTAGAGAACCAAAATAGAGTCTTCTATAATTATACAAACTAGTAAATCTGAAAATGATGGAGAATGTAGCATCTGGATCAGGGCCAAAATAGTAGCTTTAGAAAATAATGTTATAACAATAAGATGGTTTAACAACATGCAGTGATGTATTATGTATTCTGCATGCTGATATAGCAATGTTTGGGATTCAGGCCATTAGTATTGATGGGGCATAATATGTCTCATTTTGATTGCTTATTTTAAATACGTTATAGCCAGGCTTATGCAATATGGATGCTAAAATGTTTTTGAAAACTCTATTCAGAAAGTTTTTAGCTATTTTCCCAAAAAGCTTGAACTGAAAGTATTTTGTATAGATGGTAGAAAAGATTAAGCAACCTCAATAAAATGGAGCTCAATCAGTTTTAGAGCAGAATCGAGACTATCAAAAGAATGGCCTACAGAACCCTAGGGGGGTCTCCTAGACCCTTTCAGGGATTCTGTGAGATCAAAATTATTTTCCTAATAGTACTGATGTTATTTGCTTTTTTCACTTCCATTGCCTCAGGAGTGTATGGTGAAGGTTTTCAGAAATCCTATGACAGACGTCTGAGAAAAGGCAGGGTTGTTGCTTTTCTTGGAAATGTGAATATTGTGTTTACAGAGCAGTGGCAGATCAAGGGTTAATGGTGCAGAATTGTGGGGGGGGGGAAAGGGACTTGGGGTGTACATAGGTTTACACCCACCCTCTTTCACCACTGCTGCAGCCACCTGTGTAAAGGTTGACTTTTACTGCAAACTGCTATTTGTGTTGCATACTGATTCCTAGAACATATGTCCCCATCTGTCCCCTTTCACTACTCTTCTATCATGGAACAATGAAAAATATAAAGAACAAAGGTATCATCAGGTCTTTCACACTGAGTGACCTCTAAAACCTATTTGATAATCAATTGGGAAAAAAAAAAATTTACTGTTCAGTATTTTTAAAGAAAATTAAAAATATCTTTCCTTTGAAACTTTGGTACCTGAAGATCCTGTGCTTCCTGAGCTGTAAATTAGTATTTAAGTATATTCCTACAGTGTTTTGTTTTCTAACAGCATTGGAAAATGTTACGAAGTATGTTATAATATGTTAAAATAATTCCTGATATTTTACTTCTTTTTTCTGTGACCCATTTTTTTAAAATGTCAGAATATATAAGAAATGATTGTAAAAATACTCCTCAGAACAATCGACCATATGAGAGCAAAAGGGCAGCATTTGTCCAAAAAGAAAGTTCAAGTGACAGGAAAGAAGGAGGCATGGAACCCAGGGAGCAATTGGGAGAACACTGATGCATTGAGTAGATTGCAATTAATGTCAGTGAAACAAAATTTTGCATAAATTGTTGGATAGAAAACTAATTTGTGCTATAAACTTTCACCCAAACCATAATAAAATGGTCAACAAAATATATTGTGTATAAGTGTGTGTGTGTGTGTTTGTGTGTGTGTGTGCTGTATGCCTCCCACTAGAAATCGTTGTTGTTATTGTTACGGGTCATCGAGTCGATTCCAGCTCACGGTGACCCTATGTATAACAGAATGAAACACTGCCCTGTCCTGCACCATCCTCACAATTCTTGCTGTGCTTGAGCCCTTCTTTGCAGCCACTGTGTCAATCCATCTCATTGAGGGTCTTTCCCTCTACTTTACCAAACACAACATCCTTCTCCAGGAAATGGTACCTTCTGATACATGACCGAAGAAGGTGAGACAAAATCTGACCATTGTTGCTTCCAAGGACCATTCTGGCTATACTTTTTCCAGGATAGATTTGTTTGTTCTGGCAGTCCATGGTATTTACAGTATTCCTCACCAACACCACAATTCAAAGACATCAATTCTGCTTTGGTCTTCCTTATTCATTGTCCAGTTTTCACATGAATATGAGGCTATTGAAAATACCATGGCTTGGGTTAGTCACAACTTAGTCTTCAAAGTGACACCTTTGCTCTTCAGCAGTTTAAAGAGGTCTTTTACAGATTTACCCAGTGCAATGCGATGTCTAATTTCTTCACTGCTGCTTTCATGAGTGTTGATTGTGTATATAAATAAAATGAAATCTTTGACAACTTCTATCTTTTCTCCACTTATCATGACATTGTTTACTAGTCCTGTTGTGAGGATTTCCATTTTCTTTATGTTGAGGTGTAATCCATACTGAAGACTGTAGTCATTGACCTTCATAAGCAACTGCTTCAAGTCCTCTTACTTTCAGCAAGCAAGGTCGTGTTGTCTGCATGTTGCAGGTTGTTAATGAGTCTTTCTCAAGTCATGATGCTGTGTTCCTCTTTATATAGTCCAGTTTCTTGGATTATCTGCTTAGCATACAGATTGAATAACTATGGCAAAAGGATACAGCCCTGATGAATGCCCTTACTGATTTTAAACCATGCAATATTCTCTTGTTCTGTTCAGACAACAGCCTTTGCTCTGTGTTAAGTTCCTCATGAGCACAATTAAGTATTCAGGAATTCCCATTCTTTGCAATGTTATCCATAATTTATTATGATCCACATAGCCAAATGCCTTTGCATAATCAATAAAACACAGGTAGACATCTTTATGATATTCTTTGCTTTCAGCTAAGATCCATCTGACACCAGCAAGATATCCCTGTTCCACATCCTCTTCTGGATCCCATTTGCATTTCTGGAATTTCCTTCTCAATATACTGCTGCAACCATTTTTGAATTATCTTTAGTAAAATTTTATTCACATGTGCAATTGATATTGTTCAATAATTTCTGCATTGTGTTGGATCACCTTTCTTTGAAATGGTCACAAATATGGATATCTTCCAGATGGTTGGCCAGATAGCTGTCTTCCAAATTTCCTGGCGTACATGAGTAAGCACCTCCAGCACTGCATCATTTGTTGAAACATTTCAACAGGTATTCCATCAATTCCTGCAGCCTTGTTTTTAGGCAAATCCTTCAGTGCAGTTTGGACTTCTTCCTTCAATACCATTGGTTTTTGATCATATGCTATCTCCTGAAATGATTGAATGTCGACCAATTATTTTTGGTATGGTGACTATATAGTCCTTCAATCTTCTTTTGATGCTTCCTGAATCATGCAATATTTTGCCCATAGAATCCTTCAATATTGCAACTCAAGGTTTGAATATTTTCTTCAGTTCTTTCTGCTTGAGAAATGACAAGCATGTTCTTCCCTTTTGGTTTTTAACTTCAGTTCTTTGCACATTGTGTTGTAATACTTTACTTTGTTTTCTTGAGCCACCTTTTGAAATTTTCTGTTCAGCTCTTTTATTTCAACATCTCTTTTTGCTTTAGCTACTCTCCATTTAAGAGCAAGTTTCAGAGTCTTTTCAGACATCCATTTTGGTCTTTTCTTCCTCTCCTGTCTTATTAATGACCATTTGGTCTTTTCATATATGATGTTCTTGGTGTCATCCCACAACTCATCATGTCTTCAGTCATTGGTGTTCATTGTGTCAAATCTAGTCTTGAGATGGTCTCTAAATTCAGGTGGGATATATTTAAAGTTGTATTTTGGTTCTCCCTGTCTTGTTTTAATTTTCTTCAGCTTCAACTTGAACTTCCATGTGAATAATTGATGGTTTGTTCCATAGTCAGCTCCTGGCCTTGTTTTCACTGATGATATTAAGCTTCTCCATCACCCTTTCCACAGATGTAGTCAATTTGATTTCTGTGTGTTTCATCTGGTGAGGTCCACGTGTATAGTTCCTGTTTATGTTGTTATGTTTGCAGTGAATAAGTTGATGGTCTTGCAAAAGTCTATCATGCAATATCCAGAGTAATTTCTATCATCAACACCATATTTTCCAACTACTGGTGATTCTTCTTTGTTTGCAACTTTCACATTCCAATCACCAGTGTTAATCAGTACATCTTGATTGCATGTTTGGTCAATTTCAGACTGCAGAAGTTGGTAAAAATCTTCAATTTCTTCATCTTTTGCTTTGGTGATTGGTGCATAAGTTTGAATGATAGGTGTATTAACTGGTCTTCTTTGAGGTATATAGATATTATCCTATCACTGACAGCAGTGTACTTCAGAATAGTTCTTGAAATGTTCTTTCGACAATGAATGTGACACCATTCCTCTTCAGTTTATTATTCCCAAAAGGGAAGAAAACACTTGACATTTCTCAAGTGCAAAGAACTGACAAAAAAATTTGTCAGACTACACGATTGTCTGGTTCAAAATTACTAATACCCATGCATTTCAGCTCACTAATGCCTAGGATATCCATATTTTATGCATTATTTTTCATTTTGAGAACTTCCAATTTCCCTCAATTTATACTCCATACATTCTCTGTTCCGATTATTAGTGGATGTTTGCAGCTGTTTCTTCACATTTTGAGTCATGCTCCATCAGTAAATGAAGTTATTAGTCTATCAATTCTCTAACTTGTAACAGGCAAGGCACTTTGGTTTGTGATTGGTAGTTTTGTAAATCCCTGCAATTCATTGGATAATACTGGATTGTCTAGTAGAAAGCTTAAGTACCAAAAAAGAAAAAAAATTGTTGGTAAGTATTCATAAAATGATCAAACAAAAAATCTGACTTTTTAGTGTACTTATTTTAGGGCTTAAGGAGCCCTGGTGGCACAACAGTTAAGTGCTTTCTGGTAATTGAAAGGATGGTGGTTCAGACTACCCAATGACTCTGCAGGAGGAAGACGTGATGATCTGCTCCTATAAAGATTACGGCATAGAAAACCCTATGTGATAGTTCTCCTCTGTCACATGGATCTCTGTGAGATAAAAAACAACTTGATAGCACCTAACAGCAACAAATGTAGTTTTATTTTTAAATACACAGAATTTGAGGGTGGAGAGGGAACCGTACTCTTCCTAGACATTAGGCATTTTAAAGGCTTCATTCAATTGTCAAATTAATGTATTAGTTAAACTCTTTTTGGTTGCAAAAGGACCTATATGTAGTCAAAAACACTTTAAAGAAAACCTATTTTAAAGATATCTGGGGAAATAAGGACTGTAGGACCCAACAGTCATGCTGGCTCAATGGAGAATGGGAATGGCAAAACACCAAGCCTTGTAGTTTCTGTTCACTTGTGCTACCTGTGTACTGTCACATTGCTTTTGTCTATCTTCGCTAGGTTTCTGTTGACTTTTGCCCCAATGCCAACTGCCTGACTTCCTTGGGTATTCCTCATGTTCACATTGCCTGAGAGGAATCTGAGTGTACCCTTTCAGGATGAAGAGCAAGGACATGTCCACCTGAGAGGCCACTGCTCAACCAGTTGGCCAACTATCTCAGGGGTCATGTGTCCTTCACTGGTCCAGTCAGCTATGACTGGAGTAACCAGTCACCTGGTATAGACACTGTAGTTACAAGAAACCTCTTGGAAGAGGCTTAAAGTATGACACATACTGTCAAGTCTTTCAGAAGAGGGCTGTGTAGTTCATAGCCACTTTCTTCAGCATTACCTTTTAAAATTTCAGTTCACTAAAACTGTAATCTTTACTACTTGGTAGTAGCTTTGACTTTATTTCCAGGGGAGAGTAACTTTTTTTTAATTGTTGTTTGATTACAGAAATAACACAAGCTTGTGAAATTCAGACAATTATAATCATATAATGAACATCCTTTCCCATCTATCTTTGTACACTTGTGTATTTACTTTTGTAGAATAGAGTGCTAGAAGTAGAATTATTGGGTCAAGGTATGTTATTATTATTATTATTAGTTCTAATATCTACTTTTAACTTTCCCTCCTAAGAGGTTTTATATTTATACTCTTACCAACACTGCTCATAATAATATCTTTTTCAGAGGAAGTTGATACAAAATTCACTGACAATGGGGATCTTGTGTATTTAAGATTCAGAAATCAAAACAATATAACCAGATTTTATAATTAGTTTTAGATGATTGGGTTATATTTCATTTACTCGGTTCACTGACAGTGTGGACCTTAGTATCATTCATTTAATGAACACTAATCTAAACACTGGAGAAATAGAAGTGAGAAGTTCTCTCATGAAGGTTATATTTCAGTGATTGGAAGCAGACATAAAGAAACAAATATATAAATGAACATGTAATTCAGTGTCATGAATGATAAGTGCTATAAAACAAATAATAAAGTAGAAAGGTAATATATGCTGATGGTGGGGTTATAAGCATGCTGTTTTAGATAGAATGAGTATTTGTTGATGATCTCCTAACAAGAATCTATTGAGCACACTTCTTAATTAAGGGAGAGAAGAAGCTATACTATTTGGGGAAGAGCATTCTAGAACAAAGGAATAGCAAATACATACCTGAGGCAGATACATATTAGGTAAGTTCAAGAAATTCTAAGAAACTCACAAAGTTGGACCATACTATGCTTATATAGTTAAATGAAGGAGGGAGACTGAGGTAGGCGATTCTGTCCTAGAGGTTTTCATGGCCTTGCAAGTCATAGTAAGAACTTTGAATTTTGTTTTAGTGGGATGGGAAACCAGGGGAAGGTTTTGAGCCATGGAGTGATATGATACAATTGACATTTTGAAAAGATCATCGATATGCTATGTGGAGAATAGACTAAAGGGAGGCAATCTGACCCAAGGAACTGGTCAAAGTACTTTTCTCTTGAGAGAATAGTATCTTTCATCTTCCAAAAGTAGTTAAGTGTTTGTGTTTATGACATAAATGATGACTACTTTGATTTGTTATTTGAGAATGACTCATATAAAAGCAGTCACATTATTTGTAATCACAGGCATTATGATTATACTGACAAAGTAAAAAATAGAGTTGAAGTATTTGTTCAGAGAACTCATCCAAAATCTTCTAAGATTGCACTAAAAGGAAATTCTGCTGGTGTGAACTTTCTATCTTGATGTCAACATTGATTAAAATCACAAGGTTGCTTGATTCTCTGTATTGCTTAGCTAGGAAACAGTCATTTTCATAATGTTAATTCAAATGGGTAGGCTTATCTATAATGCTGAGTAGTGAAAAGCTAATGAAAGCAGTATTTAGACAGACCCATTGTTGTTGTTGTTGTTGTTTGCCATCGAGTCAGCCCCGACTCATAGCGACCCCTCCTTGGGTTTCCGAGGGTTTCCGAGGCAGTATCACTACGGAAGTAGGAATGCCCAACCTTCCTTCCGAGGAGTGGCTGGTGGGTTTGAACCGCCAGCCTTCTGGTTAGCAGTCAAGTGCCTTAGCCACTATGCTACCAGAGCTCCTAGACAGACCCATTAGTTCCACCAAAATATTTCTCATAGTTATTTTCTTTTTCTTATGAATTTGTTATGACTCACACAGAAACACTGTTTTAGAAAAGCATACAATGAATGTAAAGCCCTAAACTGTGGCAATTCAATGTGAATCAACCACAGTTGAAATTTCTAAAAGCATCAACATTATTTTATAGGTTCACTTGTATTTCTGCTTCACACATCTTCTCTGCCCAGTTAGAAATGAAGCTCACTTTCATTTCCCCTCTTAGGTGGTAAAATATATTTTACAGAACTTTGGAGTCTGTGGTTCCATTCAGTTAGCAGTCTCAGTGTACAAAGTGAATAAAGTCTTTTTACTACCCACTGGGGAGGATGCCTGTATAATTTAATGCTGAAACAGGACACTTTTGAGAGTGAAAGGGGATGATATTGGCTATTGTTGTCATCATTGTTAATTTGCCTTTGAGTTGATTCCAGTTCATGGATACCTCACATATACAGAATAGAACTGCTCCATAGGGTTCAAGACTGACCTTTCAGAAGCAGATCTCCAGGCCTGTCTCATGAGTTGCCTGTGGATGGGTTCAAACCACCAACCTTTTGGTCAACTATTTTTTTTTTTCTTTGCCTTAACTGTTTGTAACACCCAGCCAACTGAAATTAATGATTGCATTGAGAAAATCACCATAAACTAGGACTGCCAAGACCAATTGGAACAAATGGTCATCCTACCAGTCAACCGTAATCAGCTTTATAATCCACGTCCTATATTTTGATTTTGTTTCTTGTTGTCCTTCTTGTTCAGGAGACTCCCAAGAAGAGTTCATAGAAAACAGAAGCATTTCCTGACCCCAGGGAGAGATTCAAGTTTGGCAGGATGGAAGGTGTGAAAAAGTGTGTCCTGTCTACAGCACAATCATTTTTGTGTTGATACACACAGTGTTTAACACATATTGATAGTGCAAAGTAGTCTGAGATAGAGAACCATGAGACTTCTCCAACTGAAAACAGTTAACTGATAATTCTTCTTAAGACTAGAGACTATATTATACAATGTTAGAACACCCTCATTTATTAAAAATAACTTTTTGTTATTAGCAAAAAAAAAAAATCCATTAAATCACTAGGAATTAAACATTTTAAAGCCTGTTGATTTTAAATGTATTATTGAAGATACACAGATCAATATTAGCCTATCACAGATGGCTGAATCATATTATAGTCCAGTAAATGATGAAACGTTATAGGAAGAAAAACAGAACTAAATTGAATTTTCTCTAGTAAAACTACAAATGATGCTTGTTTAATAACCTTTTTTTTTTTTTTTTTAAATGTTTGATTCAGTAGCTCTGAATAATAGAAGCCTAATGTGTCTAGTTGGCTTTCTTTGAAGACCATGCTTTGGTTTATGGTGTTTGTGGTAGATTAGGAATTAGGCTAACTTTTTGTCCTAAAATGAAAGAGATATGAAAAGACTCTGTCCAGAGACTCTGATGAAGTGGGTGAATAGGATGGTCCAGCATGGATGCAAAAGCTTTTATTTTGGAGATCTCAAATGAGAGGAGGGTAGGTGCTGTTTTTGAGAAGGGTATTTACACACTAGGATCGAGCACTGTTGAGAACTCAAGCACAGGTTTCAGAAGTCTCTGAGGCTCTTCAGCCTGCTTTAATTAGAACCCTGAATTTTTCCAAATCAACATCCTTATTTATAGTATTTGGAATATGACCTATGCCACTATTTTACGGGTAAAGATTTGAGGAGTGAGAATGGTGGCATAGTGGGTAAGGCATTGGCTGCTAACCAGAAGGTCAGCAGTTCAAACCCACCAGCTGCTCTGTGAGAAAGATGAGGCAATCTACTTCAGTAAAGATATATAGCCTTCAAAACCTGGTGGGGTTGCTATGATTTAGAATTGACTTGATGGCAGTTGGTTTGGTTTTATGGTCTGTCGAAGGGTTTAGTTATTACCACATAAGAAGAGGTGTTTGTATTCACGATCTTATAAATTACCAAACATTCTGGATAGTCTTACATATTTCTTCATGCTAAAGAATTATATTTCTTCCTTGCTTGAGACTTATAGATAAGGTGCTCTGGTGGCAAAGTAGTTGAGGCATTTGACTGGTAACCAAAACAGTCAGCAGTTGGAACCCACCAGTCACTCTGTGGGAGAATGATGAGGCAGTTGGCTTCCATAAAGATCTACAGCCTTAGACCCTGTGGGGGTTGCTGTGAGTTGGAATCAACTCTATGGCAATGTTTTTTTTTTTTTTAATAGGTAACCCATAACTTTATGGGAATTTTTCCTTCTTTGTTACATTGTAGGTGATTATTTATCCTGCTACTGCTATATCAGAGGATAAAAATGGAATTGCTAGTGAACTCTTAAGTCTTGAAAATATTTTTTTCTTAATCTCAATTTTTTTCAAGTCCAAATTATTTCTATAATTAACTTAGCAATATAGAGATTTCCAGTGACGTGCCACCAAACACAGTGTGCATACTTCCTTCTAGGATTATGTGATAGTAGCTGGTTGTCAGTAGGCCATTTAAGTTGAATTGTTTCTTCCAGTAATGGTGATACCTATTATTGTGGCACTGCCCCCATCTCCCAGTGGTTTCTTGGAATGGTTTCTTTTCTACCTTAGTTATTTGTCTCTTGGATAGCATTCCACTTTAGATACGAAAATATTCCATATTTATTCATTTATGCATGGTCCTTCACTTATTCATTTGGTGTGGTGTGGAGACCATGAACACAAATTCAGACTGTCTTGATTCAGATTCCAGCTTTGCGACTTACTGTATTACTTTGATAAGGTATTTAGTTCTCTAAGCCTCATTTTCTTCAACTGTAAATATAGATCGTAATAGTATATGCTTCATAGAGTTGTCTTGAGTATTACATAAAGTAATGAATATAATTTGATTAGCACAGTATTTGGCACATAAATATGTGTTCAGTAAATATTAGATATCATTAATAATTATAGTGATATAATCATTATTTAATGAATATCCTGAATATTGACTATGTGTTAGACTTATGTGGAGATATAAATATTAAGTGCCATCGATAGTTCTTGCCCTTATAAAGTTATGGTCTGATGGAAAGGTACACAACAAATGAGATGCATTATAGGAAGACCGTTTTGGTCATGGAGATCTGCTGAAAGCTTAATGGAGCTTAGGAGGAGCACCATGTCAGACTCAGGAGCTGGGCTGCAGTGGAAAGAGCTTTCAGGTTGAAGCTTGGGATGAGGAGATTATCTACAGCTCCATTCTTAATAACAAAAGTAATGCATGCTTGGCACAGAAAATTGAAACAATACTGGAGCAAATGAAGTCAAAAGGAAAGGTTTCCTTATCTTTCATCCACATTGCTATAGGTGTGTTTCCTTTTAATCTGTAACTCTTAGTAAAAGATTTAAAGGATTTTGTCTAACAGTAGTTTTTCCCTTAAATGGTCCTCAAAAAGATATTTCAACTATAGCCATAGAATTTGTATTCCAACTCAAAAAAAATATATATATATATATGGAGAGAGAGCGTGAATATGTGTGTGTGTGTGTGTGTGTGTGTGTATATATACTCTAATTTCCCTTTGCTAGATTGTTATTTGAAAACATGAAAATTGCAGAATTCTCTATTTAATAGGTCCTATTATAATCCTGGTGTTGCAATAGTTAAGTGCTCAGCTGCTGACTGAAAAGTAGGAAACACATTATGAAACCCAAAAAACCTGTTGCTATAGAGTGGATTCCAACTCATAGTGACCCTACAGGACAGAGTGGAGGTGCCCCATAGGGAGGAAACATATCAGCTTTGCTTAATTAGAGAAAAGGACCTCTGGTGGTGTAGTGCCTAAGACACTTGACTGCTAACCAAAAGGCTGGAGGGTCAAACCAACCAGACACACCTTGGAAGGAAGATTGTGCAATCTACTTCTGTAGTGAAACCGCCTCAGAAACCCAAGGAGGGGTCTCTGTGAGTCCGATCTGACTGGAGAGCAGTGAGTTTGTTTGTTTGTTTGGAATTAGAGAAAAGCTCATCAACAGGGAGCCTACTGGGATGCACTGATCTGACTCCATCCTCAATTCTCTTCACTTCTGTCTAAGTGATTGTAATCAGTGTCTTAAGTTCTTACTCTTTCCACAAACTCTATTTCTTTCTCCTTGGCTTGTCTATGGAACTTTAGTCCTCAGTTCCTTCTCAATACAAATAGATTATATGTGGTGATTCTTTGGAGTGTGATGTTTCCTGTTAGGAAGAGGATCACATATGGGATTGTGTCTTGGTTCTCATCTACAAGTGGATGGCTTTAACAAACAGGAATTTATTCTCTTACAGTTTAGGAAGCTAGAAGTCCAAGTTCAGAGTGCCAGCTCTAGGGGCTGGGTGGAGGACCCTCAATCTTGGACGTCAGCTCTACCATTTGTTCCAGGTTCACTGGAGCAAGCTAAAGGCTTCTAACTCATGCAGCTGCTGGCTGCTGATGCAGATAAACCCAAGAATAACAGGTAAAATGGCACGATCCCAAGATCAGCAGGAAATACTGCAGGCCACTGGTAATGCAAATGTGGCAAAAAGACAGAGACCTTCCTCAAAGCTTCTCCTTATATGCTGGAATCAGGCCATACTCCAAAGGCAAGTACTTAGCTGCTCACAGCAGAGTCCACCATGGAGGTGATTACAGTCTCATACATCCAGCTGCCCAGCTACTCAAAACCATGGCCCAGCCAAGTTGACATAACTATCACAGGCTGGTTAGTGTATTAGCCATATTTACTGTTGGTTCAATTATACTTTGTATTGATATAACTTTCTGAAGTTGCAAACTCAAAGAAAAAATATAGAGAAATACTTTTCAACACTCCTTTGAACCAAATATTGATTTTTATTATTTCTGTGCTCACAGTCTGTCAAGTATTTTAAAAAGACATACAAGTATAATTATCTCAATAGGAAGCTCAAAAGATTACCTTTAACTTTTTTTTTTTTTAACTACGCTTGAGAAGCATGCTAGAAAGATTCAAGAATATTTCAGCCTGAATAATTACTCAATAATTAAGGAACAAATAGCTCTTCTATTTTTATGTAATTTTGGTTAAGCTTCTTTAAACTTAGCATTGACCACTGTTTATCTCCCAAATGGCTTGGAGGAAGAATTTCATGCAGGGAACACCATGTACAAGTTGTTTATTTAAATCATTCGGATGCTTTTACATTTTTGTAAACTTTATTGTTGTTGTTGTTGTTATGTGCCGTGGAGTCAGACCTGACTCATAGCGACCCCTCCTTGGGTTTCTGAGGCAGTATCACTACGGAAGTAGATTGCCCCATCTTCCTTCCGAAGAGTGGCTGGAGGGTTTGAACCACCAGCCTTCTGGTTAGCAGTCAAGTGCCTTTTTTTCCTATGTCTAAGGCCAATGAGAAGGTATCATGATGTAGTGGAAGGAGTGCTGCAGTTGGAGTAAGATGATAGAGGATGTAGTCCCAGCGCAGTTCCTCGGAAACATTGACTTTGGAAAAGTTATTGCCTCTCTGAGTTTTAATTTTTTTTTCCTATCTTTATATTTCCAAGGTCATTCTGAAGAACAAATAACAGAAAAAATATATGTGCACAAAAACTTTGTAAACTTCCACACTTTATCAAAATTTAATGGATAATTAACTGAATTTTTATTTAGTTTCCATCTTTATTTACTCCCAAAGCTTGGCAGTGTGCTTCACATGTTTTAGGTGGTCAAATGTTTTGTTGTCGTTGTTGAAATAATTGTATTTTGCTTCTAGGTTCAGGTATATATCGCTATATTTTGTGAATCCTAAAGATGGAGGAAACAAGAACACTTCAAAACTTGCCATGCTAGTACTCCACTGCTTTTCATTGTCTCTTTGGGCCCTTAGGTTGCTTCCTTTTGCATATTGCAGGGATCCAGAGTAAATAGTTGAGATGTTGAGGGCCATACAGTCACTATCACAACTTCTCAAGTCTGTCATTGTAGTGTGAAAGTAGTCATACATAATATGTAAATGAATGTTCTAATACAACCTTATTTACAAAATTATAGTAGACCAGGTTTGGCCTGTGAGCCATATTGTTGAGCCTTACTCTATATAATATACTTTCATACCCTTAGCTTATAAATCAGTAGAAAACACAGAACTTAATTTCTAGTCCTGGCCAAAAATCTTAACAGAAAAGAAAAGTTAGCCTAAAAGCCATGCATTTCTTGGTTATATATTGGTTGAGGCACAGAGCGGGGGGCAGAAAACATTACATTGCTACTCTAAGAGAGGTATTTGCTGAATTGCTGGAAGACACATGGATATTCGAGGACAATGAAGATATTTGTCTTGAGTGAGTAGGGAAGAGCTATGCTACAAGAACCCTGAAGAGCATCTTAATTGGGCAGAAGCCACAATGCTTATAAGAATATACTAATTTCATTGCCCAAACATTTTCTTCTTAAAACAAAAAGAATAGCGTTGCATTTGGGAAAATTCTGCATCAGGATTCTGCCTCATGCTATTTATAGTTCATTTTATAATGCCAATAGTAGAACTCCAGTTACCTTGGGCTATTATTTTAGCTCTGGAGCTCTGGTGGCATAGTGCCTAAGGCATTTGATTGCTAACTAGAAGGCTGGTGGTTCAAACTCACCTGCCACTTCTCGGAAGGCAGGTTGGGCAATCTACTTCCATAGTGATACTGCCTCAGAAACC
>NW_006921594.1:7577790-7588793 GCF_000298275.1 Orycteropus afer afer
TATCTGTGTATATGATAGTATCTTAGTCATGCACAAGCAGTCATTATTCCCATATTTAACATCATGATTTTGAAATAACATCCAATATATGCTGTTCTGAAAAATTGGGAAATGTTTGTTGACATAAATACTAATTGTAAATTGTTCATTAAACAAACAAACCGTCTTCCTCATTTGTTTCCTGCAAAGTGGTCCTGCATTAGAGTCTGAATGGAGGACACCAGCAGAACTAACAAGATTTGAAAACTGATCATCCTTATAGTTGAGATTCAAATGATAATTTGGGTGAAAATTGTTATTATTATCATTATTGTTAAGTATTAGGGGCTGATGGTTGTTGGTATTTTCTTTAGTAAGAGTAAATTTTGTGATGAAACTTGTATATTTTGGGTCTGGTGAGTAGCAAGCCATTAACTTTAGGCCTCTTCAGGCTTCTGCAACTGGATGCCTGGGAACCAATGATATTTTTTCCCTTGCTTATCGTACAAATAAATCTATTCCTTGACCATTATGTGCTACCTGATTTTAATATGCAGCTCAAAGCAGGCAGTGATAAACACCACAACCCACACTGCTGCACCTCTAGGTGTATTGAAACTTCCAAGGAACGTTTTTGGAGTCTGGATTTCAATTTCACATACATCAAAAGTAAATGACTATTTAATCTTTTATTATAACATGAAGAGGAGCAAGTAATACACACCGGAATGGAGTTCAGTAGAATAGAAAGCCAAAACTGAAAGATTTTCTATTTGGATGGAAGTACAATAAGCAGTAAGCTTTACAAAGCATGGGATGTGATAATAGAAGAGAAAACGAATGAACAGATTGGAATTTGATATGCGCATGGAAAAGTAAGGTGACGTTTAATGAATTTCTGGGGCCATCTTTGGGGGATTACATAAATCAAGCTTGAATTCTAAATCTAATACAACTATCATTAAAATCAAGATGAATCTTACTGCATGATGAGAACTGAAATGACTCCTAACTTTATAATGTTTCTGAGCCCTGAGTATCCTCACATGAGTTTCAAAAAAAGTAATACTGTTTTTCCCCCCCATTAAAACTTGCAATATCCTTGGCTATAAAATGGAAGGAAATCATGAAGAATGTAATAATGAAAGTTATACCAACAATGTAGGAAAATTTCCTGTATATTGAGCCAGCAATTGCTGTTAGTATCATTTTAATATCTTCTAACATGAACAGTGAAGGAGCTCTGGTGACACTGTGGTTAGGAGCTCAGCTGATAACCAGAAGATCATTGGTTTGAACCCACCAACTGCTCCATGGAAGAGAGATGTGGCAGTCTGCTTCTGTAAAGATTTACAGCCTTGGAAACCTTATAAGGCAGTTCTACTCTGTCCTCTATGGTCTGTATGAGTCAGAATGGACTCAACAGCTATTGGTTTTCTTGGGAAACATGAAAGGTGAAAAATATTTCTATTTTAATTTACATTATTCTTACAATTCATAGCAATGAATATTTTTATGCATGTATTCAGTTTTGTTTCCCTTTCTAATAATTGTTTATTCCAGAATTGCCCATTTTCCTAAATGGTGTTAAATATTGTTTTCTTATCAGCTTGAATATATTAATATATTAGCACTTTGTCATATTTGTATCAAATATATTCTAGTGTGTGATTACTTTTTTGTTTTACTCATTCCCATAGTTCATTTAAGGAAATTTAATTTTGTTTTTTAAAGTCACTTAATTTTTTACTGTTTCAGATCCATGGAATAAAGCTTTTAAAATTAAATTGTTTGACGTATCTTTTATATATTTATCAATTAATTTTATAATTGCTAGTGAGTTAATGCTAGTATTTGAATTTTATAAATATAGAGATGAGAGCTCCCTATACATTTTGTAATATATTTTTTTCTAATAGTTTTGTTATAAAAAATTAGAAATACTTTATTGGAGAAAACTATGTACATTCTCTACGTGCATTCTATAGGAAGATAGTTTCATGTGGAATGTGGAACTGTTCTATTAGAATATTTCTCAAAGTTTGGTCCCCAGATCAGTAGCATCAGCATCACCTGGGAATTTGTTAGACATGCAAATTCTTGATTCCCATTCCAGCCATACTGTATCAGACACTCTGGGAGCAGGTCCCAGTAATCTATCTTTAACATGCCCTGAAGGTGATTCTGTCCTGCTTTCACATGCATAGCTGAACAATGATTAAGGAAGACCAAAGAAGAAATGATGCCTTTGCATCATGGTGTTGGCAAAGAATATGAAATATACCAGGGATTTCCAGAAGAAGTAACAAATCTGTCCTGGAAGAAATACAACCAGAATGCTCCTTAGAAGTGACAATGGTGAGACTTAGTCTCCCAAATTTTGGACTTGTTATCCTGGGGAAGGACATCATGCTTGATAAAGCAGAGGTCAATGAAAAAGAGAGATTGAAGCAGTGGCTGCAGCAATGGGCTCAAACATAGCAACAATTGTGAGGGTGGCAATGGGTCAGGCATTGTTTCGTTCTGTTGTACATAGGGTCCCTGTGAGTTGGAACCAACTTGTTGGCACCTAACAACAACAACAGGTGATTCTGAAGCACACTGAAATTTGAGAATCTGTTCTAGTGTTGATTTCTCATTATTTATTTGTTATAACTTGAACTGAATGGTTTAACCTGCTTAGAGATCTGTCTAAGGAGCCCTTGTGGTATAATGATTAGGCTTTGGGCTATTAACCCAAAAGTTGATGGCTCTAACATACCCAGCAGCTCCCTGGGAGGAAGTCCTGTCAATATGCTCCCATAAAGATTGTTATTGTTAGTGTTAGGTGCCTTCAAGTTGGTTCCAATCATAGTGACCATAGAGCAGGGTCAGGCTGCCTCACAGGGTGTCCTAGGCTTTCCCATATGGGTTTCCCATAGGGTATTCTTTACAGGAGCAGAACACCAGATATTTTCTCCCATGAAGCAGCTGGTGGGTTCAAACTGCAGATCTTTTGATTACCAGCTCAGCAAGCCTTAACCATTGCACCATCAATGCCCCTCGCATAAAGATTATAGCTTATAAAACCCAGTAGAGCAGGTCTACCCTGCCACATGAGTTGAAACTGATACTCCTAACAACCGCAGACCTCTGTTTAAGCAGGTATAAAATGATGCCACCTTCCCACTGGTTAAATTGTAACATTCTAGATCACCAGTCTTTGTCTTTTTCAAGCTGGTTGCCAGTTCCTCATCACTTAAGCTTAAAATACCAGTGCTAGGATTTTAATTGAGATTTTTGGTAGCAAAATATACACAGTGGTATTATATCCTCCTGCTCCCCTTGGTACTCTAATGTCAGGAGCTCTGGAATGTAACATGTTATATATCCTAATTACCGTTCTTATCCCAGTTACTCCTATCCTTCCCTATGATCTCAAGACTTCAGGAAACTGGAAAGCAAATGACAGTAAATTTGTGGACCCTTGATCTAAATTATTTTCAATTTACCTCCCAACTCCTAAATTCTATGGTAGTTTCTTTTTTCCCCTTTCTAAGCATCATTTTCTTTTTCTTTTCTTTTTTTTTTTTTTTCTGGAGAGAAAAAGGAATCAGTCAGTGCATAAATTTTTGCAGGAAGGTTAGCACCAGAAATAGTTTTCCCCATTCCAATCTGCCCCAAGGATGTCCAGGATGACAGGTGGTGGGGGTGGGGGTGGAGGGGTTTAATGCTCTAGCTAGGTCCTTGCTCTAGCTAGGTCCTTCCCTGTGGCTGCTGCTTTGCAGTGAGGCAACTTTAGACATTGACCTTGGAGGTTTCAACAGGAGAAAGTGCAAGTGGAAATGAGGAGAGCATCTTCTCTAAATAGCCCTGGAAAGCATGTTAACTGGCCTTCATTATTTCCTCCCTGGACTCCTTGCAGCTGCTCCTAATTGGTGTCCCTTTCCTCCCCTTTCCAGCCTCCACATTCCTCTAGAACAATCATTTAAGAACACTAATCTAATTATGCCACCCACACTCAGAAGCATGACATATATGGCCCCTCATACTCTGGCCGCTGAATATCTCTCTTGCTGCATTCTTCCCACTATGTTCTAGACAGATGAATAGCTTGCAGTTGTCAAGTGTATACCTTTTCACATCCCACACTGCCTTTAGAAGAAGCATCATTCATTTTGTTTTGTAACAGGTAACTCCTACTCAGCAATTCCATTTCCAGGAATTTCCCAGATAGATAGACTTGCATATGAATACAAAGATGTATTAAAACAACAACAACAACAAAAATCCACTGCCACTGAGTCAATTCCAACTCATAGTGACCCTATAGGATAGAGCAGAACCACCAACCTTTGATTAGCAGCCGAGAACTTTAACCACCGTGCCAAAAGGGATCCTAAAGAAGTATGTACATGGAATTAAATGCAAAATTACTCCTAAGAGCAAAAGCCTGAAAACTTAAATGTGCACCAATACAGTTAAAGACATCACAGTGCCTCCCTAAGATGGAATACTTTGGAATAGCTAAGAAAAGATACAGATACATGTGCACACAAACATATACACAGACATATGCTTAACATGAGTAAATTATCTCTGGAATTAGCGGTAAACTGCTAACTTTTGCCTTTAAAAAAAGAGCTTGAGGTTTTGAGGATCAAAAATAAGAACAAGAATTTTTCACTCTGTATCCTTGATACCTGTTTGATTTTTTTAACTTGAGGAACCTCTCTCTTTTCTTCTCTCTCTCCCTCCCTCCCTCTCTCTCTGTCTCACACACACATGTTTCTGTATGTATGTGTGTGTGTGTGTGTGTGTATGTATAGATAGGGAGCTTTGGTAGCATAGTGGCTAAGGCACTTGGCTGCTAACCAGAAGGCTGGCAGTTCAAACCCACCAGCCACTCCTCGGAAGGAAAGTTGGGCAATCTACTTCTGTAGTGATACTGCCGCGGAAACCCAAGGAGGGGTCGCTATGAGTCGGGTCCGACTCAATGACACATAACAACAATATATGTATAGATATATACATAAATACCAACACACCCATGTAAAAATGTGTGTGTATATATACACAAATACATATATATATATACACACACACACACACACATAATTGTATATGTAGATATATCATGCATATTCATATACTCTATATATATTGTTTCACTGCATGTAAAACAAATAATTCAGGCAACACTTTTTTAATGATTTTTTAAAATTGTTATAAAAATGTATCTCAAACACAAAAGTTACCAATTCAACATTTTTCATGTGTGCTGTTTAATGATATCAGTTACATTAGTCATGTTCAATCATCACCGATATCCATTGACAAATATCCCATCACCATAAACAGAAGCTCAGTGCTCTCTAACCAGTGACTCCCCTAAGCCCCTCTTCCCACCTTTGGTAACCACTGAAAAACTGGTCTCTGTACCTTCCTATTGTAGATATTTTATATAAGTGAGATCATGCAATATTTGTTCTTTTGTGATTGTCTTACTTCACTCAGCATAATGTTTTCAAGGTTCTAATGCACGTTACACAACATAGGTGGCCCTCCTGGCATCACATTTTGTTAAGAACATTCCTCGGTTAGGTTTAGATTCCACTGTACTCCTATTATATGCTGTGCTTACCCTGTAGTAACACCTACCATTCATAGCAGGCAGTTTTTCACTTTGATCTCCTTTTCCTCCCACTCCCCCTTACACACGTGCACATGCATGAATGCTCACCAAGTACTAGAGCTATACTGCTCCAGATTACACATCACTTTCCTAACTTGCTATTTTTGCTCATGTTTTATTTTTTGTGTGGCAGACCCTTCTCTATCCCCATCCACCTAACAAAAATCCTATAGCTTAACCCTGGCAGAAACAATCATTTTCCTCTGTGTTTCCAAAGTACTTTATTGATCCACTGTATACTCCTTGAAAGGAAGATTGGGCAATCTACTTCCATGGAGATACCACCTCGGAAACCCAAGGAGGTGTCACTTATGAGTCAAGTTGACTCAATGGCAGTGAGTACTCAGTACTTAGTACAGGTGTAAAATGCATCTGATTGTGTTAGAGCCACTTGTCCATGTGCCTATCCACCTGTGAACTCCCTGTAGTTAGGGACAATGACTCATTTATGGAGTCCTGCACCTAGCATGCGGCCTGTCTTATGAATCTAGCATATTGAGAGTATTTGTCAGATTTAATGATGGCAGAAAACTCTGTCCGATGTTTATAAAACTTCAATCCTGCATATCATTCTATGAAATGACTCCATTTATTTTGGAAATATTTCAGCTTAGTCCAATTAGTATCAATCCCAACTCCTTATCTTTAAAAATGTAAACTCTCATTTGCTGAACATTAGTTTTTCATGTTGCTGAAGCTTGAGGAAAGCAGTGGTAGAGAACATGAGTCTCAGCCATCTGTTTTCCTTTTTCTCTCTTCAGCAGTATAAATGCTGCAGGGATTGTCCCTGCATAGCAAAGGAGATGACTACATGCTAGTTCATTATTGAAAAGGCTTAAGCAAGCCCTGTGTCAGTCAATTTAGGCGAAGCTATTCTCTGGTAACAAACTACTTCAAAATGTTAGTAGTTTACAGTAACAGAGGCTTATTTCTAATCTGTTGCATGTTCACCATGGGTTGCATGAATCTCTGCTTCACGTTTTCTTTCATCAGGTATCCAGGCTGTTTAGAGTATTCGTAGTGTAAGAAGGAAAAGAAAGCATGGTGGGATCATAGGATGTCTCTTAAGGCTTCTGTTCCAAAATGGCACACATCACTTCCACTCACATTTCATTGGCCAAGATAAGTCAGATGGCCAAGTCTGATATCAACAGAATGGGGATGTGCAACCTTCCCTCAAGATGAACAGCTGATATTTTAAACAATAATATGATCTGCAAAGTCATTCTAAAGTTCTTCTTTTGAGAATGAAGTGGTTTTGTTCTTACACATTATATGAGCACACACCAAGAGAAGAGAACAGTAGTGGGGGGTGGGGGATGAGGGAAACAGGGCTTTCCAAAAGCTCTAAAAATACCATAGATACTTCCCTGCACAGTGGTCAGGTGGGTAGTGCTGAAGAGAACCCTTGAAGAGAAGAAAGCTGTAGTTGGGATAGTGTGATGCTGTGCATTGGCTAGTAACCACTCAATTTCATATTATTACTTTTTACTCTTATATATAAATCTACATAATTAAAAGATTCATCATGTCCATCTGCCCCTTAACTCTTGACATCATTTTAGAAATTTTAGGGTAAATATATCTGCCAAAGGGGCAGAGAGGCCACGTCTTCTGACCTCCTCTAACCCCACAAGAGGAAGACAGAATCACCATCAGTAGCTCAAGGACTATTCCTGCAAGGCCAGACATGCTGCCTCTCTCCAGCCATTTCACCAACCCTGACACCAACCATTCCTCCTATAGCACCCAACACCTCTCTGCTGGGTTCGATAATTCGCTGCAGTAGCCACACAGAACTCATAGATTATGGGGTTTATTAGGGAAGCAACAGGCTACAATTGAAGTTCAGAAATGCATTCAATCTCTTGCAGCCAGCCATCTCACTTAGCAGCCAGCAGTCTCTCTCTCAGCAGCATGTGTCTCTTGCATCTCTCTGTTAGCAGCATGTCTCCTGCAAACCTCTCTCAGCAGCGTGTGTCTTTCATGTCTCTGTCAGCAAGTGTTTGTCTCTCAGGAGCGCATTTCTCTCAGCAGTAGGTCAAAGAGACTCCTTTTGCCTCTAGGAGCACTCTTTTTGAGCCTGGCAGAGCAGCCAAACTAACCAATCCCAACATCAGAATTCTATACACCTGCGAGAGAGAGAACTTCCCACCAGAAGATTGCTTCATGCCACTCTCAACAGAAATACCCCAGGTGGATCACTTTAACAATCAGGAGCTACTCAGTTTCTCATGGCAAATTCCACCATGGAGTTTACAAAGACTTATAGCTAGATAAGCCATACCAGGTAATGTACTACACCACAATATGTCATTGTTGAGTAAAGAAATATTTGCAGAAATATTTTAACAAAATGCATCATATAGAAGTGGCAACACTGTCTTCACAAGTCACAGATCAGAAAAGCTGGCCTTCCTTTATTAATTATATTTCATGGGTCTTGGATTTTTACAGCAGTATTCAGAAAACTTTTAGAAAAAATAATTAAATATTTTAATTTCATAGCAGTATTTGGCCTCCTATCTACTTAATTTTCTACTCGTTTAAATCATTTTATTTATTATTGGAGAACAAATATTTGCTCATGCCTCATGTAGACCTTGAATTTGGTGGTGTCTTGGGAATCACTATAAGCTATGAGTGTTGTTATGTTGCTGGATTATTCCTTCTCCACTGCCTTTTAAATATATATTCAGATGGATCATAGTTTAAAGAAGGATTAAATATTTCAAGGGAGAAAAATCAGTCTGCTGTTTCTAAAGCATACACAGCTGTTAAACTTTAATTAAACAGGTTTGTAAGAAAGGGGACTGGAGACCAAGTTCATAAAACCAGACAGATATGCTTTGTAAATGAAGAAGAAAGCTAATTAAGCCAAGCATAGCAGCTTAATATTAATTTTTAAAACACTTCCAGTGTATTTGTTGTAAATCTTGATGCTACAATTGCATATTTCCTAATGAGTTATTCAATTTAAGTTCTGCATTTGGTTGTCAAGGATTGCTAGTCAGTTGGAAAATTATAGAATCTTTCCACATTATGTTAATATTTATTGCATAAAACTTAATTCTTTAATGAAGTCTAATTATTTGATGAAAATAAAATGATGAGCTTATACTTTGAAAATAACCCATTGCCATAGAGTTGGTTCTAACTCAGAACCACACATTTCAAAGTAGAACTGGGCTCCTTACAGATTTCTCAGCTGTAAACTTACAGACGTGTATTTCTGCATTGCTACTAGTTGAATTCCAGCCACCATCCTTTCAGTCAATAATTGAGGGCAGATGATTTGCACCACCTGGGACCTGTTTTGGAGCTCTAGTGGCCTAGTGGTTAAAGCACTCTTCTGCTAATCAAAAAGTTTGGTGATTTGAACCCACCAGCTCCTTCATGGAAGAAAAATGAGATAACCTGCTTCCATAAAGATTTGCAGCCTTAAAAACCTTCTGGGACAGTGCTATTCTGTCCTCAATGGTTGCTATGAGTCCTAGTCATTTCAGTTATTTGAACCTACTTTGGAAATAAAATTTATTATTTAAGGCACAAAAATCATCCAGAACAACCAGATAAGTTTTTTGTTTTTTTTTTTAATATTATGATTTCTAACAGATTCTGCAGACAAAAGAATGATAAAAACAGATTTAATGCACAGTTGGTTTATTTTAGC
Source organism: Orycteropus afer afer (assembly GCF_000298275.1). Classification (NCBI taxonomy): domain Eukaryota; kingdom Metazoa; phylum Chordata; class Mammalia; order Tubulidentata; family Orycteropodidae; genus Orycteropus; species Orycteropus afer. Next base: position 7,587,117 of record NW_006921594.1, read on the forward strand.
CTTTTCCTAAGTCTTTCAAACCAACTTATGAATTTTAAAAATTTGTTGAAGGATAGCTGTGTCATTTTTTTTTTTTTGAGCTGTCATTTTAACAAAAGCTGATAGTGTTTCCGTGATTTTCTTTATGTACTGGCTGAATTTCACAGTGCACCTATAATTCTGAGAAGGAGAAAGAACAAAAAAGCCTAATGAATTAGAACTTTTTGGTACACTGTCAGAACCTGAGAAACTTGCAGATGTATTTAATTACTGAATTGATTCCATGATTTTCTTTTGTGTTCTGTAGTGTGTGGACCCTGTGGAGGAACCCTTTTAAGCATTAGATTTCTCCTTCTCAATAGGGAAGGTACATAGGGAAACCTTAAAAAAAATAAAGATGTTTAAATGAAACCTGCTGGGAATGTGTGAAGTAAGTAAAATTGTATTTAAATTAACAATTAAATTAATAAATTATTAATAAATTAACAAAATTGTTATTTATTTAAATTGTTCATAATCTTCCTGCTTTAGTCTCTAATAAAAGTATGAGGCATAAATTAAACATTGACTATATGTTTAAATACATAACTTGTTTAAGTATGTAAGTTGAAGCACTTATTGATGCAGATCAAAGCCTCAAATCCTCAGAATGGATTACACCTCCAAATAAAGAAAACAGAAATCCTTACAACTGGATCAATAAGCAACATCATGATAAAAGGAGAAAAGACTGAAGTTATTAGGGATTTCATTTTACTTGGATCCATAATCAACACCCATAAAAGCAGCAATCAAGAAATCAGACATCATTTTGCACTGGGCAATTCTGATGCAAAGTCTTTAAAGTGTTAAGGAGCAAAGATATAGCTTTGAAGACAAAGGTGAGCCTAATCTAAGCCATGGTATTTTTAATTGCCTTATATGCATGTAAAAGCTGGACATTGAATAAGTAAGACTGAAGAAGAGTGATGCTTTTGAATTGTGTTGGCAAAGAATACAGAAAATACCCCAGACTGCCAGAAGAACGAACAGAAGACAGTTCTAGAAGTGCAGCCAGAATCCTCCTTAGAAGCCAGAAAGGCCAGACTTCCTCTCACCTACTTTGATCCTCTCACCAACTTTAAAGATCAGAAGGGACTGTTCTCTGGAGAAGGATATTATGCTTGGTAACATAGAGGGTCAGCAAAAGGGGGGGAGACCCTCAATGAGAAAGATTGACATAGTAGCTGCAATAATGGGTTTAAGCATAGCAAGGATTGTGAGGACGGCACAGGACTGGACAGTAGTTCATTCTGTTGTACACGGGGTTGCTATGAGTTGGAGCAACTCAACAGCGCGTAGCAACAACATATGCTTAAATTGTTTGTGTCTTTAGAAGGCCATTCCATCATTCTATCAAGCCAGCTGTTTCAGGGTGATGGGGAACATGGTAAAAGCAGTAAATTCCATAAGCATGGGCCTATTGCTGTACTTCATTTGTTGTGAAATGAGTCCAATTGAAGGCAGTGCTGTGTAGTATAACTTAATGATGGATAAAGCATTCTGTAAGTCCATGGATGGTAGTTTTGGCAAGAGCTTTGTATGCAGAGAAGGCAAATCCATATTTAGAATAAGTTTCTATACTAGTAAGAACAAAACACTGCCTTTTCCATGATGGAAGTTGGCCTTGGTGAGTAGAAAACCATGTGGATGAGCTCA
>NW_006921594.1:7589113-7595466 GCF_000298275.1 Orycteropus afer afer
CCACTTCCATTTAATAATTGAGTGCTGTTTTGTACATCCCACTTTATGACTCTGTGGATCAGAGAACACCTAACTGATGATTGTCCTGTCAAGTCACATTATGATTTGGTGGCTTATGGCATTCAGTTTCTACTAAAGCCCAATAAAAAGCCAAAAGCTATTTCTCAAAAGGAGAGTAATTTGCAAAGAATAGCAGAGCTTTGCTCCTAAATCCTATGGGTCTGTACTATGATTCACCAATAGGGGCCTGGACAAAGAATAAGGAAGACTGAAGAAAAATTGATGCATTTGATTTATGGTATTGGTGAAGAATATTAAATATACCATGAACTGCCAGAAGAATGAACCAATCTGTCTTAGAAGAAGTACAGCCAGAATGTTTCTTAGAAGTAAGGATGGCAAGAATTCATCTCATGTACTTTGGTCATATTATCAGCAGGAAACAGTCCCTGGAGGAGGACATCATGCTTGGTAAAGCAGAAAGTCGATGATAAAGAGGAGAGCCCTCAATGAAATTGGTTGACCCAGTAGCTGCAGCAATGAGCTCAAACAGCAACAATAGTGAGGATGGTGGAAAGCAAGCTGTGTTTCATTCTGTTGTATATAGAGTCAGTATGAGTGGAAACTGAGTTAATGACACTTAACAACAACAATGTGTGCTAAATGCACTAATATCATTATATAAATTTCAATCCATTAATCATAGCTGGAAAGGCCTCTTGTTGCTTGTCTTTAGCAAAAGGATCATAGGCATTTTTCATTCAAAAGACCATCAAAGAGAAATGGAGTAAAATAGCTGCCAAGACACATGGAGATCTCTGAGGAACCAGGAAGCAGAAGCTGAAGAAACAAGGACCTTCCTTGAGAGCCAACGGAGAAAGGAAGCGTTCCCCTAGAGAGCTGGTTTTCTGAATTCAGAACTCCATGCTCCTAAACTATGTGCAAATACATTTCTGGTTGTTAAAGTAAATAAAATAAAATATACAGATTTCTGAGATAATCAGTAGTTTTTTCAGTCACAGTAACTGAATAAATGAAGATTTAGAAATAAATTGTGCTGAGCACATTGTCTTGTGGATACATGGTACAGCCATAATGCTGTCATCAACAGGATATCCGTGAAAATGGTTTGTTTCTCCCATTAGGTTTATGGATAAAATTAAACCTTTTACTTACGCTGCACATGAGAAACTCACAGACCACTATTCTGAGATAGGCATTCACTCTAAAATGGTACTTTCCTCTAGTTCTGATTTCCATTTTAAAGAAAGTGTTGTCACTGATGACACAGAACATAACTCCCATAGTAGTGATTGCCGCTGTCATGCTGGATGAACGTCAACAGTGATGAGTGGGCCACTAAGCATTCTTTCAGCCTGGCTTCCTTCATGGAGCACATTGTCAGCATGTGATGTGGTACTGATTGAAATACCACTTACAAGTACATTAGTTATGAAGACTTTCAAAGTTCTTTCATTTTGTTTTCTGAGCCATCTAGTAATTAAAATACCATCTTTCCCCTCCCCACCCACCCCCATGACACCAGAAGTATTTACCAATAATCAGGTAAATTACTCTGATGTCTGGCTTCTGTATGAAGGCTGCTGAAAGGAACAGCACATCTAACTTCATTTCTTGTGTTTGTTTAGTTACTAATTTACAAAACTAGAATAATACTCTCTGCATAACTGGATCACAGAATTCCAAATGTCGAGTTCAGTTTACTGATGTCATAGATGAGAATTTTGAGGACTGGAAAAGTTATGTGATTTCCCTAGTTTACACAACTAGTTAATGAACTAAAACTCTGCTCCGTCAATCCTTAGTTAAGCTTCTTCAGGTTATTTTTATTGGAAAGCTGTAGAAATCAGTCATCCTTCCTTCTGCTGGGTGGGTGGATGGTTGAATGAGATCTTTAAAAAATGCTTTTACTACTGAGATTCTCTAATCTTATGATTTTTGATGAATAAACATTAAGTATTCATGTTTGGAATTTTATTTATATTTATTTATATTATTACATGAGTCCCTGGGTGACACAGACAGTTAAGTACTTGATTACTAACAAAAAGGTTGGTGGTTCAAACCCATGCAGAGGCACCTTGGAATCAAGAGCAGATGATCTACTTCTGAAAAGTCCCATCTTTGAAGACCCTATGGTGTGTAGTTCTAATTTCCATGACATGGGGTCACCATGAGTTAGAATTGGCTCAATAACCAAAGGGTTGCTTTTGGTTTTATATTACTACATAGATACTCACATTGTTTTAACTTTTTTAGTGGTTGCCCTACTTTGAGGTTAGAAATCTGCCTTATTCCCAGATGAGAAACCTTTAGGCCAATGGGGCCATCAAAATGTAGCACTACTGCTTTATCCACGTAGTTAATAATGTTAGCAGGGTCTGTTTCACCTTTAAGCAGAATACAGCAGAAGGTTCCCATGCCCTGCATGCCCGTGTTGGAATTCTCACTGGTTTTTTCTCTTGTGCTGCACTTGTTCTTTTGAATGTCATATGGCAGCTTCTCTAACAGTCTGCTGGATCCTTTCTTGTTGATGGAATGAATAGGTGAGCTTCCCACATTTTATTTAGAGTGTGCCACCTCAGTGCCTGCATATGACTGCTAATTTACAGGGCATACTTTTCTAGGGGAGGAAGCATTTGTATCCCCTTAAATGAACAAAGTCTAGAAGTTACTTGGCCTACCTAAGATAGGGCTATGAGACCTGGTGACAGTGGTTAAGTGCTCAGATGATGTCTTAGTTATCTAGGGCTCCTCTTACACAGGTACCACAAGTAGATGGCCTTAACAAAGAGAAATTTATTTTCTCACAGTTTAGGAGGCTAGAAGTCCAAATTCAGGGTGCTGGTTGTAGGGGAAGATGCTGGCTCTATGGGACCTGGGGGAAGGTTCTTGTTCCTTAGCTCTTTGGTGACCCTCATCTAGCTTAGGGTCTATTTTCTCCCAAGTCTGCTTGCTCCCTTGCTTATTTAATCTCTTTTATATCTCACAAGAGATTAATTAAAGACATGCCCCACTCCAATACTGTCTCATTAACATAATACTGAAAACCCATACCCAAATGGGATTATAACCACAGGCATAGCAGTTTGGATTTGCAACATGTATTTTTTGGGGACACAATTCAATCCATAACAACTGCTAACCAAAAGCTTGGTGATTCTGCCCTTCTAGTCGGCCACTCTGTCGTAGAGAGATGTGGCAGTCCGCTTCCTTATAGAAACTCTATGGGGCAGTTCTACTCTGTCCTATAGGGTCACTATAAGTCAGAATTGACTCAACCACAAGGGATTTTTAAGACAGAGCTGTGATTTCAAGAAGTGGAGCTTAATCACCGCTTCACAGTGTTGTCAATTGTTACTTTCCAGGTAGTCCAAGAAATTGAGAGGTCCTCAGGGCCTTAGGCACCACCTTTGTTCCACATAATGAGAAAGTCTTGCTACATTATTTTCTGCATATTATCTTTATAATTTTGGAAGCAACTGACATGGCTTTATGCAATTGTACATTGGATTCATGGTTTTCAAAACCTTGCCAAATATGGAAGCTTTGGGGACAGTTTTAAAAATATGGATTCCTGGAAGTCATTTCAAATTAACTGAATTGGAACTGTCCAGGGATCTGTAATTTTTAAAGGCTTACCTGGACACTTAAAAAAAATGGCTGGGCCCCAACTCAGACCAATTAAATCAGAATCAATAGGGGTGATGTCTGAGGAACCATAATTTCAAAAGCTCCCCAGGTGATTCTAATAGGTAGTCAGGGTTGAAAACCACTACTTTGAACTTTCTTTCAATCAGCCCTAGGAGTCAGTTTTGGGAAGCCTAGCTATTATCTCTTTAAGGGACCTAGCATTTTAAGCTTATGTTATCCAAAGGCAAATAAAGGAATTCCTACCTATCATTTCTGTGTTCAGACTTCTTGATGGACTCTATACTCAAGAAAAGGGATTTGCTTATAAAATGATCTAGCATTCAGATCTTCATTCTGTCTCACTCTGCTATCTCATCAGTAGAAACTGAATATTATATTTTAAGAATATCCCTCCCATTAGGTGGCCATTAGAAAAAAAATCAGTTTTCTTTTTAATCAAAACTCCATCAGTGCTTACCTAGTACAAATGTGTAAACCGTAATTGGTATATTGACATGAATTTGTTTTCAAGCAACTGTTTGAGTTTCTTGTTGTTTCAGAGAAAGGCGTTTATTGGAAACATATTTTCAGTTAAGAATTTTTTTCTTGATTTATTATTTCCAGGTCAGTCTGGTTCAGAAAAACTTATCCTACAATCCCTTATTGAGGCTCCCAAAGTACTCTGTGTGTCCCTCAACCATATAGCTTTTATTATTAAATGCCTGCCTACTCAACTAACCTAAGTTCCTCAGCCAGGAGGCATTTTGAGGACCCTTGTTTTATACCCCTCCTTTCCTTCTAGCAAAGCACTGGTAGAATTCTCACTGCCTGGCCGATGCACTGCATGCCCAGCTACCACCTATCTGTCAGCGGAGACATGAGTTTTGTTATGAAGCTGAACAGGTTTCAGGAGGGATTCCAGACTGAGATGGACTATTAAGAAATCCTGACTATCTACTTCTGAAAATCATCCAGTGAATACCTAATCCAACACAATGGTAGAATCTGCAACCAATTGTTGGAATAGTGCACAAGTGGGCAGCATTTTTTTTTTTTTTCCTTCTTTTGCACATGAGCTCACCATGAGTTGGTGGCCAGATCAGTGGCAGCTAACAACAACAACCCTTCTAGCATCCACTGTAATGCTGTCCATGGATTAGTGCACCATAAATGTGTGCTGAGTCATGCATTTGTAATCCCTGCTGTCTTCTAAGGAGGTTGGTGGTGGTTAGTGGAGTCAGCTCCAACTCATTTTGACTTTGTGTAAAACAGAACAAAACCTGACCTGTCCTGCGCCATCCCCGTGGTGTTTGAGACCATTGTTGAGGCCGTCGTGTAAATCATCTTGTGGATCTTGTTCACTTGTTCTGCAATGCATCTGCTAGAAGATAATATAAAAACCAGAAGCTTGGAAGTGAGGAAGAGCTGATCTGATGTGTGAAACAGAGAAAGAAGAATGGTGAGAGTGGGGTGACTCTAGAGGGAGCGTATGAGGAGAAGGGGACGAAAGCATCAAGAGGGTCCTTGAAGTAAAGAGGGCATTCCATTGACAGAAGGTGACACCATAGGACTCCTAGTTTTTCAACAAGTCTTTTAAATTCAGCTGCTTGAATGTGTGAATTTCTTGTAGAAACCAGCAGCGGTTTCTTTGCATCCTTGTTGAAACATAGACAAGATTCTCAGAAGGACCACCCAGAGTCAGAGGAACATTGGGAGCATAAAAAATCTCTTCTGCCAACACATACTATAATGTATAAAATGGGTTTTATACTTTCACAAATGAGAAACTGGTGGTCTGAGCAAACTGAACTATTTTGCAAAAGTGAACTTCCCACCCACCATTCCTACCCCCAATTCTACGTGGTTAAATCATATAGAATTTATTTTATAGGTCAAAAAGGGTCAAATAAAAGCACTTTTATAATGTCTGGGTCCAAATAATGAGTCACTTTACAATCTTACCATCAGGCCTTCAGGCGTGGGAATCCCTCCTAGAGTTCAGAGCACACTGAACCTATCTTCAGATCTGTAAACTATTTACACTGGTGTCCCTTACTCCGCCTGCCTCTTCACCTCTAACCCATACAGCCTGGGACACACATAAGCCCTGCAGCCCCTTCTCTGATTAAGAAAAGAAATCTGAAGAGGATTTTGTACTTTCTCATATTGAAAATGAGCTTTGAGAACCAGGGCTCCCCTTTCAAATACTCAGGACCCAAGGGCCTTATCCATGGAGCAGGATTTGAAGGAGGATTGGAAACATCTTTGAAACCAACAGTCATAGAGCCTGACATATTAGCATCAAAGAAGAATAGTGTAGAGGGAAGTGGAAGCCTTTTATATATATATATTTACCAGTCCTTTGTTGAAAGAGTACATACTTTTCTTTAATATAAAACCCTCTTGTAGTTGCTTTATTCTAATATCACAATAAGGAGCTCTAGTGGCATAGTGCCTGAGGCATTTGACTGCTAACCAGAAGGTTGGCGGTTCTAACCCCACCAGTTACGCCACGGAAGGAAGACTGGGTAATTTACTTCTATAAAGATTTACCACCTCGAAAACCCAAAGAGGGTCACTGTGAGTCAGAATCCACTCAATGGCAGTGAGTTTTTGGTTAATATCACAGTACAGTTTAATTCAATTTAACAAATTATCTACTATGTATCTGACATACTCCAAGAAAGTGCCTGGAAGTG
>NW_006921594.1:7596237-7597024 GCF_000298275.1 Orycteropus afer afer
TATTCAACACACTCAGAAAGTAAGTTCTTAAACAGCAATTTCAAAAACGACTTAAACACCGAGAAAGAACCTAAGACTTTTAACATGACTAAGACTTCTGACTAAAGTCTAGGCCAAATCTCTCCTTGTCCTAAGTAATGCCATTTTCTGTCCTTTAAAATAACCTATGTGCATCTTGGTACATTCATAAAAGTTTCATTACACCCTTAAGATACAAACAGCTTCTGCTGAAAAATGTGGTTTTACCTACCCTGTTCTGGTTATTTCAAATTTGTGGTTAGAAGTAGCTGATGTTACGAGAAGAATATTCAGCATTGACAGATGTTAGACATAGTGTTAAATATGTGACTTCAGTGACTAAGCTATACCCTTAGAACCCCATAACTGTCATTTAAACCATTCTTAAAAAATATGCCCATATGATTTGTATTTAGAAATACAACAATTACAGAATTTGTTCCAAGAAACTTCCAGTCAGCCATATTTTATCACTTGAAGCCCCCTCTTTTGCAGAGATCAACTCCTATGATCAACAACCTGCCACCTGCAACTTTGCAAATGTTGTCCAATGAGAAATACTTGAAGTATACCCCTAACTGCATTTTTTGCCTTTATCAACTGCTGTAGTTCTGAGTTTCTTAGAATAGTTTGTCAAAAGCTTTTTTTATTTATTTCAATCAGCATAATGTCCTCTAGGTATTGGAAGATTCATCATTATTCTTTACCATTGCATAGTATTCCATTGTGTGTATGTACCACAGTTTATCCATTCATCTGTTGATTGACA
>NW_006921594.1:7598409-7599433 GCF_000298275.1 Orycteropus afer afer
TGGCTGGTGGGTTTGAACTGCCAGCTTTCTGGTTAGCAGTCAAATGCCTTAGGCACTACACCACCAGAGCTCCCTGGAGTAAAGTAAAAGAAGCAGGAAATCTAGAAAGAATCTGGTTGGTTAGTGAGCAAGTTAAAATTTCGAAATAATTGTCCCACAGAGGCAAAGAAGTAAAGATTTCAGCACAATGATAAAGTTTTATTGTTGGGCCATGTGAAAGCACCTTGTAACCATGTATTGACTAGCAGGGTTTCTGATTTGTACTTCTCAGTCTTAAGTATAATGAAATGATTAAGAGTGGTATGCTCATTAGCTGCAAAACTGATTACTTCTCCTGAGCTAAAAGTAAATCTGCCACCAAGGTTCTGACAAATTTGTCTCTTGACAGACTACTAATTAACAGCAGTTATCTTCCTTCTTCTGTTATTCCTTTTGTGGTCATTTTCTTATTATTGGGAACTTGAAGAAATTCACAATTCAATCATTTCATGACATTTCTCTTTGTGAATGGCACCTTCTCTGTCACTTCTTGATCAGTGAAGAATCAGACATTAAGTGACTCATTTCTCATTTGTTAGTGCAAAACTTTTCTGTTATTTAATCATTTGGAGATAGTCATGAGTAGTTATTTAGCTTTGCAGATTCTTATAAGTCATGAGCCTGCTTAGGCAGAAGATGTTAAGTAGCTTGTTGAATTATGCAAAGTTAGGTTCAAAAAGTCAATCTTGATTTACAGCTGTTGCATGAACAATAGAGTGCAAGTTCAGTGAAGCACATTATCTGCAAATAATACTCTCTACTTAACAGAGAAACAACCTAAACAGAAGGAGGCTTCATTCTATGTGATTAATGTATAAGTGCTTTGTAAAGTGTGAAGCACTTTGCTGGTATAAAATGGACTTCATGTGCAGCCTTGCTGTGGCCATGGCTGGCCCTGGCCTGAGGCTGATGAGAAATTCCTGTTGATGCTGGAGAAGATAGGCAATCTTACTTTCTTAACCACCGTGCATCTGCCAGGTTGTTC
>NW_006921594.1:7603503-7605083 GCF_000298275.1 Orycteropus afer afer
GTCACTTTATCTTCTTGAGCCGCCCTTTGAAATCTTTTGCTTAGATCTTTTACTTCATCATTTCTTCCATTTGCTTTAGCTACTTTTCATTCAAGAGCAAGTTTCAGAGTCTCTTCTGACATCTATTTTGGTCTTTTCTTCCTTGCCTGTCTTTTTCATGACCTTCTGCTTTCTTCCTATATGATGTCCTTAATGTCATCCCACAACTCATCTGGTCTTTGGTCATTAGAGTTCAATGCATTGAATCTATTTTTCATATGTCTTCTAAATTCAGGTATGATGTACTCAAAGTCATATATTGGCTCTTGTTGACTTGTTTTAATTTTCTTCAGCTTCAACTTGACCTTGCATAGGAACAATTGGTGGTCTGCTCCACAGTCAGCTCTGACTGATATTTAGCTTCTCTGTCATCTCTTTCCACAAATGTAGTTTATTCGATTCCTGTGTATTCCATCTGGCAAAGTGCATGTGTATAATTGCTGTTTATGTTGTTGAAAAAAGATATTTGCAATGAATAAGTGTTGCAAAATTCTGTCATGTGATCTCTGGTATCATTTCTGTATCATTTCTGTCACATAGTTTCCAACTACCAAAGCTGCTTCTTTGTTTCCACTTTTCACATTCCAATTCCCAGTGATTATCAATACCAGTAATTTTGATCCCATGTTCAGTCAATTTCAGACTGCAGAGGTTGGTAGACGTCTTCAATTTCTTCATCTTTGGCATCAGTAAATTAGAATAATGGTGGTATAATTGTTTTTCCTTGTACGCATATGGATATTATCACTGACAATGTTGTACTTCAGGACAAAGCTTGATGTTTAATGCCTTTTTAATGATGAATGCAACACCATTCATCTTCATTTTGTCATTCTCTGCATAGCAGACCATGTGACTGCCCAATTCAAAATGGCCAGTACCAGTCCATTTCAGCTCACTAATGCATAGGATAGGAGCTCTGATAGCATAGTGCCTAAGGCACTTGACTACTAACCAGAACATTAGTAGTTCAAACCCGCCAGGCACTCTTCGGAAGGAAGGTTGGGCAATCTACTTCTGTAGTGATACCTCCTCGGAAACCCAAGGACGTGTCACTATGAGTCGAGTCTGACTCAACGGCACATAACAACAATAACAATGCATAGGATATTTATCTTTATGTGTTCTATTTCATTTTTGACAACTTCCAATTTTCTAGATTCATGCTTTGCACATTCCATGCTCCTATTTTTAATGAATATTTATAGCTCTTTCTTCTCATTTTGAGTCATACCACATCAGCAAATGAAGGTCCAAAAGCTTTACTTCATCCATGTCATTAAGGTCACTTCTACTTTGCAGAGGTAGCTCTTCCCTAGTCGTATTTGAGTGCCTTCCAGTCTAAGGGGCTCTTATTTCAGCACTATCTGAGACAGTGTTTCACTGCTATCTAGGTTTTCAGTGGCTAATTTTTTCACTTTTCCTAGTTTCTCGTAGTCTGAAAGCTGCACTGAAACCTGTCCACTCTGGATGACCCAGCTGGTATTTGCAATGCCAGTGGCATCACAGCAACACACAAGGCACCACACTCCAACAAACTG
>NW_006921594.1:7605745-7607074 GCF_000298275.1 Orycteropus afer afer
CATTGTATTAAGGAGCTATAGTGGTGTAGTGCCTAAGCCATTTGACTACTTACCAGAAGGTTAGTGGTTCAAACCCACCAACCACTCTGGAGAAAGAAGACTTTGGCAATCTACTTTCTTAAAGATTTACCTCCTCAGAAACCCAAAGGGGGTCACTATGAGTCAGAATCAACTCAGTGGCAGTGAGTTTTTTTTTTTTTTGGTGTTCCATTGTATTGAAAATAAATGATCCCAAAACAAATGGAGTCTCTATGAGAAAAGCGTTGAATAGCACATTACTGTTGTTGATAGTTGCCATGGAGTCAGCCCTCAACTCATGGCAACTCTGTGCACAGTGGAATGAAATGCTACCAGGTCTGGTATCATCCCCACAATGAGCTGTGAATCAGACCATTGTGACCTAAAAGGTTTTTTACTGATGAATTTTTGTAAGTACATCACCAGGCCTCTCCTCCTAGTCTGTCTTGATCTAGAAGCTTTGCTGAAATCTGTTTGGCATCATAACAGAATGCGGTCCACCCCTGACAGATGGTGGCATGAGTGCATTGGCTCAGTATATCTGTTGGTTCTGTTCTTTCTAAATTCCACTTGTAATTTCTAATCCTAAAATCTCAGTTGTTTCAAGATTTGGTCTAGTTGAATGTTTCTTAACCACAATTTTGTACCTCTGCCAGTTTTTGTCTCTTATGACTCATTTCTGTGAGTCATAATGGGGCAAATCAATCAAAAATTAATTTCCAGGAATCAGTTTGTCATTTTCAATACTCTATTTAAAGTAGTGAGATAAAGGTTACGTTTGAAAGTAAATATACTGTAAAGAGGAAGTTATGCAAAAGTAGGCATAGGGAGGTGAATTGATCTCGAAAGGCCATGAATTAGTTTTGGCTTCATCAAAACATCTTGTTCATGGTTGGTATGTTCAGTATGCACCATACCTGCTGCTGTTTGAAGGTTATTAAATTTGACCTATATTTTATTGGTGCCTACTCTAATCTACTCAGTTATCTTTTGAGGTTTGTATGTGTTTCTGGGAAAGATGAACACCAAATTTCTGTTGGTGTATTCAGTAGTTGTAAATATTTGATAAAATGCTAATTGATAATAATGAAAAACTGAGTCACTATTTTGCTAAGAAATATTTATTTTCTTGTGCTTTTGAAAATTATTAGAGATATTCTTTTTTAATGAAAAGAGGAGTGAGTTAATAAGGAAAAATTCTAGGGTGAAGAATGTAACAACAAATATTCTGTTTCTTAGGTATTTCTATAGCTGAACATCTAAGATAAGAGGATTATGGTGAACAGCACTATATTTTAGACTTGTAGGATT
>NW_006921594.1:7607694-7609304 GCF_000298275.1 Orycteropus afer afer
GCAGAACTAAGAAAGGCAGCCAAGGATGCTGTCTTCCTTTAGACCAGGATGTCCTCTCCTCAATCACAGATAACTAAAGTGAAAACAACTTAGATTCTATGTATTGGAATATAAGGGAATGCCATCAGTATCTTGAAGAATCAAAGGAAGATCATATCTCTGAAAAGTATCTTTAGAAGAATCAGAATAATTATGTTTAATAATAGGGCCCCCATATGGTTTTAGCTACAAGTAATAAAAACAACAAAATCCCAACTCAACATACTTAAATAATAAGGAATTTTATATCTCATTCAGTGATAAATAAAAAACACTAGCATCTCTAGGATGGGGTAATTCAGTATATTGACAGTGTAACCAAGAACCAACATTGTTTCCATCCATTTGCTCTGCCATTACTATATATCTCATCCTCTGGCTACGTCTCTCATGATCACAAGATGGTTTCTGCAGTTCACATCCTCACAAACTGTCTACAGGAAGCAAATTACCTTCTCTTCTTTGTGTCTCTCTTGATTTTTTTTTCCCCAAAAGATTAAGAAATCCTTCCCAGAAGTCCCTGTATACTTCCTCATGTCTCATTGGCCAACGTTGGCCAAACAGCACATAGAACCATACTGATGTTGGTTTTGATCAGTCATTATTTGCCTCTAGTGACTGACAGTGAAATCTTCCTCCGTGATGCACAGGACTATGTAGCAGAGTGTGGATTCTGACAAATTAGGAATTTAATAGAAAAATGTGCAAGTCATGTTCCCTAGCTCTCTCTTTCTCTCCTTCTCAAACACACACACACACACACACACACACACAAACTTGTTTTACTTTCATTGTGCTGTTGATCACTCTCTACTATTTTCCTGTTTATTTATTGTCTGACGTAAGCCCATTTTAAGTATAAAAAACATGTTGTTGTTGTTTATGTGCTGTCGAGTTGGACCCGACTCATAGCAACTCCTCGTTGGGTTTCTGAGGCAGTATCATAACGGAAGTAGATTGCCCCATCTTCCTTCCAAATAAAAAACATAGATGGATTCAAATGAAAAGTATAGTAAAGGATTTTACTAGGCAAATACTAACCAAAAGAAAGCTATGAAGCTATATTAATATCAGACAACACAGATTTTAGAATAAGGAATATTATCAGAGATAAAGAGGGACATTACATAATGATAAAGACAGAACTAATCATCTAAAAAAGACAGAACAGTCCTAAATATGTTTACACCTACTAACAAGAATCAAAGTACATAAAACATAAATTGATAAAACTGAAAGGAGAAAAAGACAACTCTATAATTATTCTTGTAGGCTTGAATGATCTTGTTTCAATATTGGATAGAACAAATAGATAGAACATCAGTAAGGATATACAAAATGTAAACAACACTATCAACCAACTTGACCTAATTGCCATTTAGGGGTTATTCTGCTCAATAGAAGGAGCTCTGATGGCCTACTGGACAAGGCAGTTGGTTACTAACCAGAATATTGGCAGTTCAAAAACACCAGCTGTTCTGTGGGAGGAAGATAAGGGAATGTACTTCCTTAAAGAGTTACAGCTTTGGAAACCCAATAGAGGTCACTATAATTCATAATTAGCTTGATAG
>NW_006921594.1:7610567-7615278 GCF_000298275.1 Orycteropus afer afer
GTTTTGTTCCACATTATTCTCCCACTCTACCCAAGATCTCCTACATTGATTCCCCTCCAAGTGGTTGACATTGGTAGCCAGGCACCATGTAGTTCTTCTGGTCTCATAGTTATATCAGCTGAGGATCACATGGTATACCAGTCCCTTGGACTAATTGTTTCCATGTGCCTCTGGTTTTCTTTATTCTTCTTTGCTGTGGATGAAGAGAGACCCATCACTGCATCTAGATGGCCACTTGCAAGCTTTTAAGACCCCAGTCACTACTGGCCAAAGTAGGATGTGGAACATTTTTGTGTAGTATTTTATGTCAGTTGCAGCTCAGAACTTTTTTAAAAAAAAATGATGTAGTGTACAAGATAACTTCCCAACTAGCCTTGGGTCTCCCTGCTCTCCTCCCTCCTTCCAGAGATTTTTTAAATGTGTATGCAAGCAAAGAAGGATTGGTTTACTTTATACTCTTCTTTTACCCCTGGTATTCTTAAAGGAAGAATACGACCTCAGTTCAGACTGACTTGGGTTTGAATTCTTGTTCTAAGTTTTTTGATCTATAATATACGCCAGTGATAATGCCATCTTCATAAGGTTGTTAGGAATTGAGGAAAAAGGTTAGATTACAACATAGATTGGCCTAAAAGAGTGATTGTTACCATTATTTATAGCCTTTGAAAGAAAGGAAGGGCACGGAAAGAAAAAAAGTTGTAGTCGCTTCATAGGGCTATTTAATAAATTCCCACACCCTTGGTGGCTGAAAACAACAGAAATTTTATTCTTTCACAGTTCTGGAAGGGCTCTAGGGGAGATTCTGTTCCTTGTCACTTCCACCCGGTGGCTGTGGGCATTTCTGGGTTTGTGTCTGTATCAATCTAATCTCTTGTCTCTATGTGTCTTTTCCTCTTCTTATTGTGCCTCTGCTCTGTGTGTCTCTTATAAGGTTGGATTTAAGGACCAACCTGATAATCTAGGCTGATCTCATTTCAAGATCCTTGGCTTAATTACACCAGCAAAGACCCTTTTCCAATGAAGTCATATTCACAGGTACTGGGGAGGTGAGGACCATTCAATCTACTACAAATGTCTCTTTGTGATTTATTTTGTGATCATCTATTAACAGAAAGTGTGATTTTTTTCAGAACCATAATAATGTATTACAACAATAATATTTTTTACTAGTTTACAATATTATTTTTACTAGTACAGTTATTTGGTTTTCCTACACTTTTTGGTTCTATATTTGTATTTCTGTGGATAGCTAGAAAGGGCATAGGGTTAGAGTTAAAGAAAAAAAGAAAGAGAAAAGAAAAACAATGCATTGATGGGTTTTAATCCCATTTGATAACAGAAACTTGAATTGGCTTGTCACATCTTCAGGGTTTCCCTTTTCGTCTCTGTTGTAAATTCTCTATCCCAATAATGTCTCACCTCTTTTATATAATAGTAGAATGGCTTATCCATTCTGTAATAGCACAAAAGAGGTGGAAGATATAGAGGCACCAGGTGTATTTTCACTACATCTTTTGGAACAAAAAAACTAGAGAAAATGTTTGTGTTTTTTCTTTGAAATTATAAGACTCTGCTTCAAAGAATTACCATCTCTAAGAGAAAAAAATTCTTGATTGCATTTACAAGTATTCAGAGATACTCATTATTCCACAGTTTGAGTGTATTATAATTTTTATCATTCATTTATTGCTGAACACTTATGTTGTCTGTAATTTCTTTTTTTCTTTTTGCTGTTAACAAGTATTGCTGCGTGGTCATTCTCATACTCAATCCTTATGTAATTTTGCAATTATTTCTGTGGACAGAATCCTACATTTGCTGAGTCAAAAGATTCACACATTGTAAACTTTGATAAGTACAGCTAATTTGCCTATATATATTTTTTTTTTCCTAAAAGGAAATGAATGGCTCAGTCTTATTTTATTTACAGTGAATTAGAGTGTCTTTGTCTTTGTTTTGCATTTTAGATGATACTGGAGAAACATGTGGTGTATTGCCTAAGGCATTTGATTGCTAACCAGAAGGCTGGTGGTTCAAACCAACCAGTCACTCCTAAGAAGGAAGGTTGGGCAATCTACTTCCGTAGTGATACTGCCTCAGAAACCCAAGGAGGGGTCGCTATAAGTCAAATCTGCCTTGAAGTCAGTGGGTTTGGTTTGGTTTGGAGAAACATGTATAGGTAATAGGTAGACTGATGCTGTAGGAAAGTGGAAACTAAGCCCATATTGTAACATTGCATCATGTATTACAGGAAACTTTCCTCTTCTAGAACTTCTTCTACCTTCCAGGAGGAAACATTTCACAATGCGTTTACTGTGATTCAGTAGAGGAAATGATTTTGATACATATTTACTATCCCATAAGTGCCTAAAATAAGTACATGAATTTGCTAGGAAATCTTGAATAGAAATTGAAGGATTAGACACAATTAAAAGAGAGAGCAGTAATAGTTGTCTCTTTCTTCCTTAAAAAATGTGGATAAAGCTAGAGAAAATGTTTTGTGTTTGTGTTGCCAGAAGCAGAGAATAGGGACATTGCCGTTAAGGTGGAGGAGAAGAACATATGCAGTTCTGTTCAACAGTACACATTTAATACCTGACCTCAAGAGGCTATTTCCAAACTCCCTTCTCAGCCTCTTTTAGCCACTTGTCATGGAGACAATTTGGTTTATTACCAATACTTAGCCATTACATGTATAGGTGTGAATCATTTTATTCCTACAGTTTCTGATGTACTGTTTAAACTGCAACAAGTCTTTTAATCTTCATTCTTCTGTTTTCATGTCCATGAAGATAGAGTGTTTTCCACATAATTGAAATTAGAGCATGAGTGCCAAAATAAAGTTTGCTAAGTGCTTAAAAACCCTTGGAGAGAAAGGCAATTTTACCATAAATTAATGCTTTTTGATTTACATTTTATAATGTATTTTTAATTTCTTTTTTGAAAGTGAATGTGAATTCATGCATTTTTATAACCTCTGTCTGTTAGGTTTAGATGTCTTACTATACAAGATAACGTAGGTAAATGGCTGTGAGAAAGCTTTCAATTCTTGGTTGCATAATTTCTTTTTTCTGTAGATTTCTGTATGTTCTAATTTTAATTTCTGGTTGTTCATGTTTATGGCTTATCTTAAACAGTAAGAAGTACTCAAGAATATGTTTTCCATTCATATTTGAAATTCTTGATAGTTTATTTGAACACTATCCTGCACAAATGTTCCCTTGGTTCCTTTTTCTATTTTATTCTAAAAAGTTCAGATACCAGTATCTCTTTGGGGAGAAATGCACTCTCCTACACATGTATTCACACACACACATTTGTGTATGTATATACATGTATGTCATTATGTCCAGTCATAAACACATAAACATACCTCACCCTAGAGTTAAGGACCCTTTAAGATCTTGCTCTCATTTTTTTTTTTTTTTTTTTTTATCACTAGTCTGCTCATGAGAGAGCATGGCTCACAGTTGTAGTCATGCTAGTTTTTAAAATGTCCCCAAATATCTTATGCTTTATCACAAGCCTAGCACAGCTCATTCCTTTTGCTTTGTTTTCATGCCTGGTTTGCTCAATCTAGAATGAATTATTCTACTCAGTCTCCCTCTCTAAACCCAAAGCTTCACTGAAGTTCCCAGCATTATATTATTCCCCCTAGTCAAAAGGAGCTCTGGTGGCCTAGTGCCTAAGGCACTTGACTGCTAACCAGAAGGCTGGAGGGTCAAACAGTGGGAATGGTGCTCATTAGCCTGCGATGCTTAAGGTTAAAATGGTTAGACTAATGGAAGGAAGTGGGAGGGCTGTTTTTGGAGGGCCAGACCACAATAGAGAAGTCCCCAGGGGAGCATAGAGGCGGGACAGTCCCTCTTAGTCCCAGAGGGTAGGCAGTGAAAGAGAGGAAAGTTGAGGAGTGGTGAAAGCTTACGGAATAGGTTCTAGAACTGAGCGTTCCTTTCTTTGTGATTTTTGCCTTAATATAGCTCAGTCTTTGCTATTCATAAGGTTTTCCCTGGCCAATTCTTTCAGAAGTGGACGGCCTCTTCCTTCTTCCTAGTCTGTCTCAGTCTATAAGCTGGGCTGTTACCTGTGCACCAGGTGCATCTCGCTGGGTTTTAAACACCAGAGGCTCAGCCTCAAAACTCACGTCTATATGTCACCACAGTAGGACAAACCAACAGACAAGTTTGTCCTGCTATTGGAGACCTCTCGTATCACCCTGCACCTGGCTGACTGTTCCTCTGTCTGGATTCCTGGCTTTTAATCCCCTGTCTCCTGCTCTTCTGGCCTGCTTCTTCTGGCGTCCCTGAGTTGTCTCTCCTCACCTGTATCCCTGGGCTGACTGCTTTTCTGTCTGGGATCAAGGCTTTTATCCCCTTTCTCCTGCTCTTCTGGCCTGCTACTCTGGGTGTCCCTGAATTGTCTCTCCTCACCTGTAACCCTGGGGCTGACTGCTCTTCTGTCCAGGTTCAAGGCTTTATCCCCTTTCTCCTGCTCTTCCGGCCTGCTACTCTGGCGTCCCTGAATTGTCTCTCCTCACCTGTAATCCTCGGGCTGACTGCTCTTCTGTCTGGGTTCAAGGCTTTTATCCCCTTTCTCCTGATCTTCCAGCCTGCTACTCTGGGCGGGCCTGAGTTTCCCCTCCTCACCTAATCCCTTCGGCTGATTGCTCTTCTCTCCGGGTTCAAGGCTTTTATCCCCTTCCCTGCTCTTC
>NW_006921594.1:7615378-7617502 GCF_000298275.1 Orycteropus afer afer
TATGGCTCTCACTTCTTTAGGGTATATACCTAGTAATGGGATGGCTGGGTCAAATGGTATTTGTATTTCCAACTTTTGAAGGAATCGCCATATAAGGTGCTTTTTTAGAGCTACCAATAACTGACTTTCCATATAAAATAAAGTCATAAAAAAAAATTCTTCTTTCTTATAACTCAGTATGCAGTTATGTCATTCAAAATAGATAGCTGTTTATTCAGGCACCTAACCAAATAAATAAGCAGAACCATTGGACTAAAATTTTGAATTCTGCCAACAAATTGCAGCATGGTTTTGCTCTGCTCACTGTGGTCACCTCATTCACTACTCTCCCTCTCTTGCTGCCTTCCTGCTACTCTGGCCTTCTTTCAATTTCTCAAAAACATACTAAGTTTCCACAGGCCACAGGACTTTGGCATATGCTCCCAAACTGCCTGACACTTTCCTTTTCCTGTTCTACCAGCTTCTCCTAGACTGGACCATATTCCCTTATCATAAATATTGGTGGCTTCAGATACCTCTCTTTCATAACCTTGGGCACAGCTATGACAGTACATCTTTGAATGACTACTTGATTAACATCCATGTCTCCCGCTTGACTTGAAGCTGTATCTCTTTTTGCTCATCTTTGTATCTCAGTGCATGGCACCTATAGGGCACTCAATAAACATTTATTAAATTAAATGAACTGGGAATTTATATTACACTTGTGAATCTAGTAATTTTTGCCACTTCCTAGATACAGCTTTATTCTAGAAGATTCTTACCTTGGCCATTAAACCCTCTTCCAAAATTTGTGTACATGAGAGAAACTTCAAAGCACAAATTACTGGAAAATAGGGCTTCTCTAGTTATATATTTCACCAAAAATAATTTTTTGTCTTTTGACAATAAAGATAACATGTTGAGAGTTCTTTAGGGATGTAGAACCTTTCTCCTGTTGTGTGGTTTTTGGAAACTTTAAATACATTTTAAGAATCAATATATATCCAATTTGAGGCAAGATTATACACAGAAAAAATACAAAGCATCCCCAAAGCATATCCATTTACATTTCAATAGAGGGAGCACAATAATTGTACTAGTTGACTTTGTTGTACAGCTATTTCTCAGTAGAGTGGGCACTACATCAGTTAGCCAGCAAAGTTCATATTAAAGGAAAGAAGTTCAAAGAATTATTCCACAAGGCTTCTCATGCCTTGATCTTCAAAGAACACCTGCATGGTTTAGTGATACTAAACTATAAATAATTTTGAGAGAGAAGTTTAATGGCTTAATAAGAAAAGGGTCAGTTCAGTCTGGACTGAGGTTGCCAGATGCAGGGACACTGTTTATGAAGATAAGACATTTTCTCCTCTTGTACATGATTTTGTGAATTTCTTGGAAATATCTGTTTTGATTTTGTTGCTACTTTCCTGACTTTACCCATGAACCAAGAGCTATGTAATATTTGAGTGCAGCCTCGTAGAAACAGTACTCGTGATGGATGTCTTTCACTCCTTTTCGCTCATGATCCACACCTAGTCAAGCAGGCAATACCATCAGTTTCGGCTCACAAGTAAGTCCTGATTCCTACTTCTCTACTGTTCTGGGAGTGTCTTATCACCAATAACATCCTAAATGTTTCCCCTCTGCCAGGCTTGGCCCACACCCCAGCCCAATCCCTCCTTCTCACTGTTGGCATGATGTCTTCTGAAATGCAATCCATTTAAAATCTTTAAATGAGTCCCAATTATGATGATAATTTTAATACAACTAAATATTATAGATTTTTTACTACCTGCCAGATGCTGTTCAAAGTACTTCACATATATTAATTCATGATTATACCTGGGATCTAGAAACTGTTATCAGTCATCACTTTTGTGCATAATAAAGTTAATATTAATTGAGTGCCTATTATGACCAGGCACTGTTATAAGTGCTTTACAATATTAACTCATCTAATCCTAACACTAATGAATAAATGCTATTAGTTTATTTTTCAAAAAATGTTGTTGTTGTTGTTGTTGTTGTTATGTGCCATCGAGTTGGACCCGACTCATAGCAACCCCTCCTTGGGTTTCTGAGGTGGTATCACTATGGAAGTAGATTGCCCAACCTTCCTTCCGAGGAGTGGCTGGTGGG
>NW_006921594.1:7618472-7627124 GCF_000298275.1 Orycteropus afer afer
TTTGCTCTGGCTTTTCTATCTGGTTTTGAAGTTTCACAAAGTGATTTATGCCATTTAAAATTTTGCTTTATGAGGTTAGCCATTGGCTCACACAGTCGGGTATCAAGGGGATGTGCAGTGGAGGGCTGACTCTAATTTAAATCTTCACAACAATATAAGAAATTACATCTTTTTAAGGGTCACCTTTTCCACATGGATCCAATTTCTTACAAGTCAGACATTAACCATACATGCTTAGTAGATATAGAAGTCAATTTTCTGCTGTTTAATATTATCATGAAGTTGAAAAAACCCTCATTAATAGTGATTTCCTGTTCTTCCTATCTGAGTTAAACATTACCTGAAGTTGCAGTTCCTAATGGAAAAACCAGGTTTACACTTAAGAGCAAATTTCTAGGAAGTTGAGAGGATTGTACCTGGAGGCTTAGGGGATTGATAGCAAATGGTCAAAGGTATATGAAAAACAAAACATTCTAAGAAGCTTTAAATAAATTATGTTAGAGCAAAGCCACTTGACACATGCATGGGCACTCTGACCCATAACCTCATTCAATGTCGTGTAGCCCAGAGAATTCATAGGTAAGGGTCTGGCCCTACTACCACGTAATAGTCCTATATGTACTAGTTGTCATTGAGTCACCTTTGAGTTGTGGTGACCCAATATGTGTCAAGGTAGAACTGTGCTGCATAGCGTTTTCAATGGCTGATTATTTGGAAGCAGATTTCCATTGTCTTCTTCTGAGGCACCTACGGATGGATTCAAAGCTCCAACCTTTAGGGTTAGCAGCTAAACACATTAACCTTTTGTACCACTCAGGGACTCTAGTCCTATATCTGTTGTTGTTAGTCACTGTTGAGTCAGTTTTTTACTTATAGTGACCCCTTGTGTCACAGTAGAACAGCCCCATTGGGTTTTCTAGGCTGTAATCTTCATAGGAGCAGATCATCCGTTTTTTCTCCCATGGGGCCAATGGGTGAGTTCAAACCACCAACTTTTTGAATAGCAGCCATGCTCTTAACAGTTGCACCACCAGGGTTCCTCTCATCATCATAGTTAAAAATAAATTATCATGCTAACAGGCTACCTCCTACTAGAGGTAGCATTTGATAAATCCTTTGTATGATTTCTTGTGTGGCTAGTTGAAGACTGCTGGGTATGGCAAAAGGAAGGTGAGTGTCATGAACTAGATTTGTTCTTTGTCCCCACTCCCACCTACACCTACACCATTTATTTGTTGATTCATTTGGTCTAAGAGGAAAGACCACCAAATGGTAACCCTGCAGATGTTACTTCCAAATAACATGTCTAACTTTTATAAAACAGCGTTTGCTTTATTCATTTTTGGGGCACCGGGGGCTTATTGCTGTAAAACAATTTTTATTATCTTTACATCTTTATTTTATAAAAAAACATTTTTATACACACATTATGTTTATTATCATTTCTTTTCGATACAAATCTATATGTAGTTTACATGGAAGCATAAATATAGTAAGGCAAGGAACTGCTTTTTGAATTTTTCTCCTTTGCTTTTTGTCTTTGGTCTTCCTTCTTTCTGCTGTTTTTGTTAGTTCTCCACCCTCTACCCATGTCTACAACCTAGCATGTATCCCTTATATACTTTTCTGTATTTTAGTACAATGTTTCCTGTATTCACATTTACATATATAGTGCTTCTTGTGACTTTTTTGGTTCATAAAAGTAGAAACATATCCCATGCACTTTTCCACTTTTCAAATTCAATAATACCTTTTTTTAAAAAAAAAAAAATCCCTCATACATTGATAGTTTTAATTAATTAATTAATTAATTAATTTTGAGGGGCTGTGTAGCATTGCATGGTATGGATGCACCATAATTTATTCAACCATTTCCCTTTTCATAGACATTATCTTTGCTTCCAGTTTTTCTTTTCTGTTTTCTCTCCACTATGAGCAATGTAGGAGCTCTGGTAGCGTAGTGCCTAAGGCACTTGACTGCTAACCAGAAGGCTGACGGTTCAAACCCACCAGCTACTCCTCGGAAGGAAGATGGGGCAATCTACTTCTGTAGTGATACTGCCTCAGAGACCCAAGGAGGGGTCTCTGTGAGTCGGGTCTGACTCAACGGCACATAACAATAACAACATGAGCAATGTTTCAATAAACACTGCTGTGGCTGTGTCCTTATATAGTTATTTTTTATAGCTTTATATCTCAGGAGTGGGATTACTAGGTCATAAGGCATGTGGATTTTAACTTTTTAATAGGTATTTCCAAATTGCTTTCCAAAAAGGTTATAAATGTTATTTGCCTATACTTCTACCAGCAATAGGTATTAAGGTTCTTTTTAAAATTTTTCAGATGTTCATTATAAAATAGTATGTTTAACTCATATTTTCCTGGTATCTTGCAAATTTGAGCAGTTTTTCGTGTTTCATTTGTAACTTGGCCATTCAAATCTTTTACCCATTTTCTACTAAATTGTTTCTGTCTTGTAAGTGACTTTGTGAGAGCTTTTTATATACTGTAGATATTATCCTTTTGTATTTCATCTGTGCAACCCCCTTTTTTTCCCCAAAAAACTACTTTAGTTTTTTGACTTCAAACTTTATGATGATATATTTTGTTTTTCAAAAGTTTTTAATTTTAAATACTCAGGTATTTCTGTATTTTATTTTAGTTTTTAGCTTTTGACTGGTAATGTTATTTATAAAGGAGCTCCGGTAGCATAATGCCTAAGGCATTTGACTGCTAACCAGAAGGCTAGCGGGTCAAACCCACCAGCTACTCCTGGTAAGGAAGACTGGGCAATCTACTTCTGTACTGATACCGCTTTGGAAACCCAATGGAGGGGTCACTGTGAGTCATATCTGACTCGACAGCAGTGCGTTTGGTTTTGGGTTATTTATAAAGGTTTTTCCCAATACTAGATTATACATGTGGTTCCCAGGTTCTTTTATTGATACTTAAAGTATCAAGTTTCCTTAAAATTGCAAAATTGTATGCATTTTAGTTGGCTTAATTGGTGATTCAGGGATATGAATACTTTATGCTCATTATAGAATGTATGGAGGTTGATAATTTCAGAAACCTGGGTATAATGTAGTCTATGGGTCCCCATCTGACAACTCTGCCTATGCCCCCAGCTGGGTTGAGTGCCTCTTGCTCAGTTACCTATTTGATCCTAGTGTACAGCTCTAACATTGAATTTACCACTTTGAATTGAAATTGTCTATTCAAAATAATCTGTTTACCTAATTAGATGACAAATTCTTCTCTACTGCCTAATAAATCTTGATAATAGTAGGCACTTAATAAATACTTACAGAACTAGTTGGAACTAAATTCTTAGAGAAGATTTTTCTTTTCCTAGCTCTTTTAGTGTGTTATAAGAACTATTAAGTTTTTTTCCCTAGTTCTGATAATGTCTGCATTTATTGGGATCTGTGCTGCCAGGCACTGTTCTAAAAATTTGCATGCAATGCATTATCTCAGCATATTTCACCAAACCTTTGTCAGATGGCTACTACAGTTATCCTGTTTCACAAGAGAGGAAACTGAGGCTCCAAGGATATGCCACTAACTAGTGACAGAAATGTAATTCAATCCAAATCTATCTGGCTTGGAAACCCAAGTTCATTTTCCCTGTGTCATGGTGCTTTCCTGTTTTGAAATGATCCCACTATTCATATTTCTCAAGAATGTTTTGAAAGAAGAATTTGTTACTTGGTGAGCTTTTTAGCTCAGAGACATTCATTTTTTGTTTAACTAGTAATTAATCAAAGGGTCATTCGTTTGTAATGAATAAAGAAAATTGTACGCATCTCTTTTAACATAAAAAGGTTGTAAGGCTGAGATCACAGCAAAGAGGTGAAAAATTGTTCAGAATCCCTCAAATAGCCAGGTACTATCAGACTTTTTATAAAGATTTTTACCCTATAAAACCAGCATGTAATCATCAGTGGTGGCGCAGTGATTAAGGCATTGGGCAGCTAACCAAAAGGTCAGTGGTTCAAACCCACCAAGAGAAAGATGAGACAGTCTGTGTCCATAAAGATTTGTGGCTTGGAAACCTTATGAGTTGGTTCCACTCTGTCCTATAGGGTCACTATGAGTAGGAATCGACTCAATGGCAGTGGTTAACTAGCCTGTGGGATAGACTCACAAAACTAAATGATTAATGATGCACATACCCAGGAAATTATTCCACTGGGAGATTTTATAAACAAGGTCAACAATATCATTTATAATGAATACTAATTTTTTAAAAAATAATTGTGCATGACAAGCTTACTATTTAAATTGCTTTGCTAAGAAGTTATGCATGGAATAATGCTATGAATCACTGTTTCTATTTATGATAACATCTAGTTAAACAATAGATAAAGTGATTATGCTTTTTACATTATTAACATTTCATACAATCGATTATCACTTAGCAAAAATTAGTTTAAAATAGATGCAAGTCAGATACATTATTTTCTATTCCTTGAAGTTATTTTGTGTATATTCAGGAAACATAGAATATTTGTAATTATGGTATAATTACAAAAATATTTTGACCATCTTAAAAAAAAATGGACTTAATGTGGCTTAAGGTAAGTTCATCTCATATATATGTTATAATGGTATACAGACTACATAAGAGAGAACCAATGAAAAACCAAACTCACTGCCGTCAAGTTGGATCTGACTCATCAGATTTTTTATAATCTATAAAGAGGCAGTATCACTATGGAAATAGATTTCCTAATCTTCCTAAGGAGGAGTGGCTGGCATTGAAACCCACCAGCCTTCTGGCTAGCAGTCAAAATGCCTTAGGCACTATGGCACCAGAGCTCCTATGTAAAAGAGAAGTCAGTAATACTATTTTTAGAATTAAATAATTGTAATATATTTAATTTTTATACAATGATAATGGTTCTGAATAGTTTTATTAGAAAGTGAAGGTATAAAATATTTCCCTTCATTTGTGATGGCGTTTCTTAAGGAAATGATGCATTAAGAAAAAACAATGTATCTTTTTGCTATGAGTGAATGATATTGAATTCCACTCCCACCTTCATTCACCTTGTTAACTTTTATTGGTTGTTCGTATCTTGATTCAAACTTTCTTAATACCTTCCCACACTATTCTAGCCTAAACCGATATGTACCCTGAATACCTCTGTAGTTAGGAACATTTGACGTTCAATTTTTTTTTTCCTCAAATCATCAATTACTTTATTGCAGATACTTCCAATTTGTGACATTTAGTATGTGATAGTTTAGACCGTTTTATAAATATTTCATTGAGCACATTTTTGCTCATGTTTTGAATGATGTAAGTTATAATCTTGATAGGCGGGATGGGTCTTACTCTTTCTTTGTGTCCTAACCCTCCCTTTTCACTGTCTCAGGTAGTAAAAACCAAAAACCAAACTCACTGCCATGGTGTCAAACCCAAATCATAGTGACCCCTCCCTGGGTTTCCGAGGCGGTATCACTACAGAAGTAGATTGCTCAACCGTCCTTCCAAGGTCTAATGTAGTAGTCATTCTTAAATCCCTTGCCATTGACTTGATTCTTTTTCAGCAACTCTATAGGAAACCCAAGGAGGGGTCGCTATGAGTTGGGTCTGACTCGACTGCACATAACAACAACATAGGACACAGTAGAAGTGGTACTTAGGGTTTCCAAGGCTATTATCTTTATGGAAGCAAGCTGCTACATTTTCTCCTGCCCTGAGCAGCCAGAGGGTTTGAACTTGTGGATCCTTTGTTAGCAACTGAGCACTTTAACCACTGTGCCACCAGGGCTCCTTTGTTATTCTTAGTATATGTTTATTTATACCAAGAAAGAAAAAGCAGAGTCTCTACTCTCACAGAGCTCAAAGCCTGATCGCGGTAAATGACCAGAATATACGAGATAAAGCAGCATGAATTGAAAACTCTGTTGCTGGGTTGATCAACCTGGTGTACCTATGTGTTATAAACATGGCCTGATCTAGTATGGGTGGGATCTGACGCTTGGTAAATATCATTGCTCAAACTCTCACTGACAATTGTAGTGATTTATCAACAGCTATTGGTATATTAAAAATAGATGTTTAGCAGGACAAAGTGTTCTATATATTAAAGGAAATTGTCACATTTATCCTCCTTTAATTCAAATTTAGGGAAAAATGCATGAAGAATATTCATCACTAAAAATTTCTTAGCTATACTAAGAGCATTGATGTCAAGTTTATATAATTAATTCTGTGACTTTAATGTGAAGATATATAAATCTAACTTTTAATTTAAATGAACTAAATAGATTTGCTCTGATCACCTAGCAACAGTCTCCAGTCTATTTAGAAAATGACATTTCATTTTTTTTTCCTAGTAAAACAATTTTAAGATGTAATTTCTGAATCTTTAGTAGTTATGGGCAATGGTGCAATGGAAAGGAAATGATCAAATCTGGTTTGTATAATTCTTGTCCTGCCACTAACTGGTCGGGTGAATATCATTACAATGCCTTTGACTCTGCTTCTTTCTCTGTACAGACAGTAGTCATTGCTAGGGTCTTTTCCAACTGAAATTCTAAGAAATGTAATCACTTGCCAGTTGCTAAGTGACTTAACTTCCTAGAAATATTATCATCCAATTTGCTTAAGTTCACCATCTATTAATTACATAAACTTTATTTCAGTTCAACTCAAGCTACAAAGAAAGGCGTGTTGAGTCTACAGACTTTAGCATTTAAATACCAAGCAAGCATAATAACTGATAGCACTTAGGCTTAGAATGGAATAAATGTATGAGCGGTAGAGGAGCCCTAGTGGCACAATAGTCATGCACTCAGCTGCTAAGCAAAAGGTTGGTGTTTTGAATCCACCCATTGGCTCCATGGGAGAAACCTGGTGATCTGCTCCTGTAAGGATGACAGCCAAAGAAACCCATCAAACAGCTCTACTCTGTCACATGGTGTCACTGTATGTCGTAATTGACAGGAATGTACCTAACAACAATAGCATATTGAGTAGCAAAAAATATTTGTAATGTCATGATATCAGAGAGATTCTTAGGATTATTTTTTAGGATACTGCCTCTGACTATGTGTTTTAGAAACTAAAATTCACTTCAATCTTTCATGAATTTGAAGCTCATTTCTCTGCTTAAAATTGTTCTATTTGATAAAAATAGGCATTTGTGACCTTTCATGATTGGTAGCTATTAAAATTCCAGCTATCTCAGAGACCTGATCTCATTTTCCCTCACTAATATAGTTATTGTTTTCTTGATTTATCATTTTATAATTATCATTGTTATTGTTTTCACTTTTTTGTGTCATTTTATTTTATTTTATTTTATTTATAACATTTAAGAAAGGGATTAAAAAAGTTAGTTTAGTACAATTCAAAGACTAGAGAAATTAATTTCAATCACTCCCTTTCTTAAATGTTATAAATATAAGTAGTATAATTCTATTTTCTTATCTCCAAATTAAACATTGCTTTTTTTTGTTTATCTACCTATCTACCAGTTTCCAGACTCACTGTTTTTTGTTTTGTTGTTGTTGTTGTTTTTGCTTTTTGCATATGACACTTTTCTTCTGAAAACATCTTCTTTTTTCCCTGAAGTCTAGATTTTAGAATAATTTAGTTCAGCTTTCATTGTACAGTAAAATCACCTGGGGAACATTTAAACACCCCCAAATCCAAACTCTACCACAAATCAATTAGTAAGATTCTTGGGGCCTAACTCTGCTTCTATCATGAAGGAAAGTGCTATATAAGTTTCATTCTGCAGTTAGCAACTGTACCAACCAGGAAACTATATGAAAAAACTCTTTTCAAGCTTTGGTCAAGAGGCAGCATAAGACCGTGATCCCTGAAAGAGAGAAAATAGACAAGGTATACTTTATGATTATCCCATTGTTCTGCCTAGAGATGGTTACTAGAGTGCAGTGGAGATACAGAAAATAACAAACAGAGCCTAGTATCTCTCAGTGTTAAGAAATGAGAGAGAATTCACGGGGCATAGTTCTAGAGAAGGGAGCTACATACAGGGAGAACTTTGAAGGCTTACAGAATTCTTCCTTCAAATCTTCCTTTGAGTATCTATCTGTTCAGCTTAGAGTAAAAATTCATAGAGGGAAATAAAAGCTGGAAAGAAGTAGGTCATACATTCCACAGAGTTCACCCAGGCCTGGAAATTATTTTTCTCATCATCCAGAATGGAAAGGTCTTGTGAAAAGAGTATTGGGTAAAGTCCTCAATATTGCCTTAGTTATGAGAGTAAAATCCTCTTAGACTAGTGACTATATTGGATTCCTCCTAACAAAGTTTAAAAGTAAGCCTTAGAAAGGCTCCTAAGTAACCTAACTGCATACTAGAAAGTCTAACACTCTTTAAAGGAATACAACAAAATTCAACATTCAACAACATAAATTTCACAGTATCTATATCTAACAAAAAATTACTACACATTCAAAGAAGCAGAAAAATATAACCTTTAACATGAAAAAAATGCAATCAATAAAAACCAATACTTAGAACAATCAACCATAAAAATTAGAAAAATAAATAAAATAAAAATTTTATAAAGATGATGGAGTTACTGATCAAAGACCTTAAAACAACTATTATAAACATTGTAAATATGTCAAAGAGGAGCTCTGGTAGCATAGTGGCTAAAGCACTTG
>NW_006921594.1:7627224-7627894 GCF_000298275.1 Orycteropus afer afer
TACGGAAGTAGGATTGCCCAACCTTCCTTCCGAGGAGTGGCTGGTGGGTTTGAACTGCCAGCCGTCTGGTTAGCAGGCAAGTGTCTTAGCCATTGAATGATGCAAGGAACATCAAGCAAAGATGGAAGGAATACACAGAGCCACTGTACCAAAAAGAATGGTCGATCTTCATCCATTTCAGGAGGTGGCATATGATCTAGAACCAATGGTACTGAAGGAGGAAGTCAAAGCTGCAGTGAAGGAACTGGCAAAGAACAGGACTCCGGGAATTGACTGAATACCCATTGAGATATTTCCACAAACGGATGCCGCACTGGAGGCACTCACTTGCTTATGCCAAGAGATTTGGAAGACAGCTTCCTGTCCAACTGACTGGAGGAGATCCATATTTGTACCCATTCCAAAGAAGGGTGATCCCACAGAATGTGGAAATTATCAAATAATATCGTTAATATTGCACGCAAGTAAGATCTTACTGAAAATAATTCAGAAACAGTTGCAGCAGTATATTGACAGAGAACTTCCAGAGGTGCAAGCTGGTTTCAGAAGAGGAACAAGGGATATCATAGCTGCTGTCTTGGCTCAAGGCAAAGAATACCAGAAAGATGTTTACTTGTGCTTTATTGACTATGCAAAGGCATTTGATTGTGTGGATCACGACAAATTATGG
>NW_006921594.1:7628966-7632886 GCF_000298275.1 Orycteropus afer afer
TAGACACAAAGATAAAAACAAATTAAGAGTTAAGGGATAGAAAAAAATATACCAAGTCAATGAGAACCAAAAGAAAAAAAAAAAAAAAAAAGGAGGAGGTGGGTGGACCTATTGTGGTGGTTATGTTTTTGTGTCAACTTGGCTAGGCCTCATTGAGTGGCTGGGCAGCTGGATGTAGTACTTTCCATGATGAGACTGGTAATCAACTCCATGGTGGAATCTACTGTGAGCAGCTGAGTAGCTTCCTTTGGGTATGTGGTTTGCTTCCTGTATATAAGCAGCAGCTTTGGGAATGGTCTCTAGCTTATGGCACACTTGAACCCTGCATGGAGCCGTGTCATTACTCAGCAGCCTGCCAAGCTCTGCCGACCTTAGCACTTACAATGGACTTGAATTAATGGCCTGCCATGTGGTTTGGTAACATTGGACCTGTGCCTTTTTTGCTTGTCAACCTTGGGCTTGGCAGCCTGAGCAGCCAGCAGCTGTCTGGTGAAAAAAAGCCTCTAGCTCCAGTGGGCCGGGAGCTGGAGGCAGAGCTAAAGCCCAAGGCTGGGGGCATTCACCCAGTCCCTAGAGCCTGGCACTTTGAATTTGGACTTCTAGCCTCCTGAACTGTTGGAGAATAAACTCCTGTTTGTTAAGGCCATCCTATTTGTAGTATATTCCTATCAAAGCAGCACTAGGTAACCAGAACACCTATAGACCAGTATGCCTCATGAATGTAGATACAGACATTCTTAATAAAATAATATAAAATCAAATCCATCAGGACCAAGTTGCATTTATCCTAAAAATGTATTTGTTTTAAGATTCAAAGACGAGACAATGTATTAACTATATTAACAAGTTGAAAAAGAGAAAGCATATAGCCATCTTAGTATCCATTCATGATTGAAAAAAAAAAAAAAAAACTCTCAGCAAAACTATGACTATAGGGAACTTGGCGCAATTTGATGAAAGTCATCTCTGGAAAATATTCAGTTAACATCATACTTAATAGTGTAAGACCGAATACTTTACATCTAACATCAGAAAAAAGACAAGAATGTCCAATCTAACATCTTGTATTTAATTGTTCCAGATGTCCTAGACTGCAATAAAAAGGAAATATATAGATTGAAAAAACAAAGATATAAAACTTCCTTCATTTGCAGAAATACCTGATTATGTGTGCAGAAAATTTTGAGGAATCTCCTAGAACTAACAAATGAATTTAACAAAGTTACAGTTTATAAGGCTAACATACAAATATCAATTATATCCCTGGTACCAATGAAAAATTGGAAGTTAAAATAAAAAATAACTTTGAAAAAAATGTAATATACTTTTAAATTATTTTTTTAAATATGTGCTTTTATGCTGTAAATTACAAAAATATATCTGAGAGAACTTTTAAAAGACCTTTAAAAGGAGAGAGATATACTATATTCATTATTCATAATATCCAATTTTATTAAGATGTAAGTTTTCCCAAAATTAATCTACAAATTCAATGTAATCCCAAATTTCGAGCAGGCTTCTCTATGTAGAAATGAACAGGCATTTGTAAAATTTATTTGGAAGTGGATAGGACCTAGAATAGCCACAACCATTTTGAAAAACAAATAATACACAGTTGGAGAACTCGCTGTACCTGAATTCAAGATTTATAAAACCACAATAATCAAAACACTGTGATTTTGTCATAAATACCAATGGAACAAAATAGAGTCCAGAAATAGATTCATCTATACATGGTAAATTGATTTTTGACAAAGATGCCAAAGTAATTCAATGAAGAAAGAATGATGTTTTCAAAAAACGGTGCTGGAAAAATTGAATATTGGTATGAAAAAAAAAAAAACGGAACTTGATCCTTACCTAATAACATATATAAAACTTATCTCAAGATATCTATAATAAACTGGAAGAAATAACTATATGAGAATATCTTTTTCACCTCAGTGAAACAAACATTTCTTATGCTATACAATTAGATAAACTGGAGTTTTTCAAAATTAGAAACTTTTTTTAAAAAAAAATTAAGAAAATAAAAAAATATTTATGCTACAATTAGGAAAATATCTGCAAAAACTGATAAAAGACTATATCCAGATTATATAAAGAATTCTTATAATTTAATAATAAGAAAGCAGACTACTCAATTTCATTTTTTAATTGAATAGACACTCAATTTCATTTTTTAATTGAATAGACACTCACCAGAGAAGAGATGCAAATGACAAATAAGTAGATGAAAAGATGCTCAGCATCACTAATTAATAAAAAACCAAACCAAATGCACTGCTGTGAAGTCAGACCTGACTCATATCACCCCTCCTTGGGTTTTCCAAGGTGGTTTCACTACGGAAGTAGATTGCCCAACCTTCCTTCTGAGGAATGGCTGGTGGATTTGAATTGCCTGCCTTCTGGTTAGTGGTCAAATGCCTTAGGCACTACACTACCCAGAGCTCCCTCATTAATCATTATTGAAATGCAAATTAATACTTATACCAATTAAAAAGGAGGACTCAGAAAGGTGCAAAAAAGGTATAGACAACAGAGGTTAAAAAAAAAAAAAAAAACTCACAAAACCTCATGCTGATTGCTGAAATAGCTAAAGTTGAAAGGAATGACAATACCAACTGTTGGTGATGTGTGGAACAACTGGAACTCTTATACATTACTAATTCAGCTGCTTTGATAGTTTGAGGTTAAACATTCTATGAACCATCCATTTCCCTCTCAGGCATTTACCCAGGAGAAATGAAAACAGATGTTGTCATTATTAGTAGATAAATACTTATACTCAAATGTTCACAGTGCTTTATTCATAGTAGCCCAAACAAGAAATAATCCAGATATCCATCACCTATTGATAAATAGGCAAATTATGGTACATACCTATAATATTATACTATTAAAGGAAAAAAAATAGTGTAGCCCACGTGGAGAGAGAAACCTTCCCGAGAGCCAGCACCTGGAATTCAGACTTCTAGCCTCCAGAAGATATCCGAGTAGCTCCAAGGACACTCCAGACCTGGACGACTGAAAAGGTCCTAGTTTTCAGCTTTTTTCTTTTCCCTGTTCCTGGTTGCAAGATTTTTTTCTTCTTTTTTTTCTAGTGGTTAACCCCATTCCTTGTTTTTCTTTTTGCATTTTTCTCATTTTTTCATTATTCTCCTTCTCTGCCTTTTTTCTCTTATTGCCCTATCCCCAGATATTGCAGGTTTTCTTGTTTTTTTTTTTTTCTGACCTTCTTGTTTGTCCAGAGGGTGCAGCCATTTTGACTGTTTACAAGTGGCAGCCATTTTGGATATTTAAAGTGACCGAGGGCACAGTCATTTTGAATGTTTACAAGCGGTGGCCATTTTGGATATTTAAAATGACCGAGTGTGCAGCCATTTTTAATGTTTACATGTGGCAACCCTTTTGGATTTTAAAGTGATAGCATTCTCATTTGGATTCCAGGGACCTAAGAACAGGCAGCAAGGCAGGAAGCAGGGAGAGGGTAGGAAAGGCAAAGGGGACTGGAACAAATCTAGGAGTCAGCCACAGGCCCAGGTGAAGATAGGGAACCCAGGCTACACCCCACAAGGAGCAAGGCAGGAAGGCAGGGAGAGGACAGAAAAGGCAAAGGGGATCGGAACAGATCGAGGAGTCAACCGCAGGGAGCCAGGTGAGGAGAGGGAACCCAGGCCACCACCCACAAGTAGCAAGGTGGGAAGCAGGGAGAGGAAAGAAAAGGCAAAGGGGACTGGAACAGATCGAGGAGTTAGCCAGAGGGATCCAGGTAAGGATGGTTGGAGGGGTTTCCAACAGCTAAGGGAGACAAACTTGTCTGTCGGTTTGTCCTACTGCGGTGACACGTTGCTGTGAGTCTTGAGGCTGTGCAGCTGGTGTTTCAAACCCAGTGGGGTACACCTGTTGCACAGGTATCA
>NW_006921594.1:7635566-7647164 GCF_000298275.1 Orycteropus afer afer
GGATTGGAGGAAGAATCATTAACAACCTGAGATATGCTGATGATACAACTTTGCTTGCTGAAAGTGAGGATGACTTGAGGCACTTACTGATGAAGATTGAGGAACACAGTCTACAGTATGGATTACATCTCAATATAAAGCAGACAAAAATCCTCACTACTGGATCAGTAAGCAGCATCACGATAAATGGAGAGAAGATTGAAGTTGTCAAAGAATTCACGTTGCTTGGTTCTACAATTAAGCCCAATAGAAGCAGCTGTCAGGACATAAGACGACATGTAGCACTGGGCAGGTCGGCTGTGAAGAAACTGTTTCAAGTGCTGAGGAGCAAGAATGTCTCCTTGAGGACTAAGGTGCGCCTGACACAAGCCATAATATTTCCAATCGCCTCGTATGCATTTGAGAGCTGGATAATGAATAAGGAAGACCAAAGAAGAGTTGATGCTTTTGAGTTGTAGTGCTGGGGAAGAATGCTGAAAGTACCATGGACTGCTGAAAGAACTAACAGATCTGTCCTGGAGGAAGTACAGCTGAGATGCTCCTTGGAAGCGAGGATGGCCAGACTTCGTTCCACCTACTTTGGTCATATTATCAGAGGAGACCATTCCCTGGAGAAGGATGTCATGCTTGGTAAGGTGGAGGGTCTACGAAGGAGAGGAAGGCCTTCCACAAGATTGATTGACAAGGTGGTTGCAACAGTGGGCTCAAGTATAGCAAGGATCGTGGAGCTGGCGCGGGATCAGATGGTGTTTCGTTCTGCTGTGCATGGGGTCGCTATAAGTCTGAAACGACTCGATGGCACCTAACAACAACAAAGGGGGAAAAAAGGAATAAATTACTAATACATGCATCAACATGGATGAATCTCAAAAGCTTTAGGCTAAGTTAAAGGCTAAGTAGAAATAGAAGAATGCATACTGTGTGATTTAGTTCTATGACATTCTAGAACAAGTACAATCACTGTGACAGAAAACAGCAGTGGTTGCCTAGAGACAAGAATGTGTGTGGGGGAGTAGGATTGCCTGCATGAAGAAAATTCTGAGGGTGATTACAATATTTCATATCTTGATTGAGATAGTATATGGTTGTATAAATTTTAACTCATTAAATTGTCCTTTTAAAATTGCTGAATTGTATTTCATATAAAGTCTGCATCTTGACTGCTAATCAGAAGGCTAGCAGTTTAAACCACCAGCGACTCTTCAGAAGGATGGTTGGGCAATCTACTTCTGTAGTAATATGGCCTCGGAAATCCAAGGAGGAGTTGCTGTGAGTTGGGCCCGACTCCACGGCACATAACAACAACAGCAAACAACATTCCATATAAATCCCTGGAGAAGGATAGCACACTTGGTAAAGCAGAGGCCAGACCCTCAGCAAGACAGACTGACACAGTGGCTGCAACCGTGGGCTCCAGCGTAGCAAGGATTGTGAGAATGGTCAGGACCCAGCAGTGTTTCGTTCTGTTGTACACAGGGGCTCTTTGAGTTGGAGCTGACTCAACAGCACTTAGAACAACATAAATTAAACCTAAATAAGGGAACCCTGCAGCACAGTGGCTAAGGCACTTGACTGCTAACCAGACGGCTGGCAGTTCAAACCCACCAGCCACTCCTTGGAAGGAAGGTTGGGCAATCCTGCTTCCATAATGATACTGCCTCGGAAACCCAAGGAGGGGTCGCTATGAGTTGGGGCCAACTCGACGGCACATAACAACAACAACAACAAGCTGTCAGTTTAGTTGTTGTTCCTTTGAAGGCAATATACCTTTTCCTCTGACAGCTGATCAAATGTATGTGTGTGTGTGTGTGTGTGTACTTCAGTGTTCTGCAGTTTCAATTAGCAGTCAAGTGCCCTAGGCACTACCCTACCGTGCTTTAATCAATTCTGGAAAATTCTCCTCAGCCACTCTCTCTTCAAATATTACTTTTTCCTTGTTTCTTTTTAGTCTCTTTAGGACTTTGATTAGACTTACGAGTTTTCTAATAATGTTCTTTTTGTCTCTTTAACATCTCTCATGTTTTCCATTTCTTTACTTCTCTGTGCTGAATTCTAAGCAATTTCTTTAGATGTGAATTTCAGTTCATTACTGCATTCTTTAGGTGGTACCGATCTGCTTTTTATCCCATCTACTTAGTTATATGTTTTAATTTTTAGTAGTTGTATTTGGTTCTTTTTTAGATGTCTCTCTTATTAAGAGAATATGGTGTTATTTGTTTATATCTTTTATTCTGTTTGTAATCTTTAAAAACATTTAAATATGCTTAGCTTATACTTTGTGTTTGATAACTCTAGTAGTTGAAATTCTTGGGGGTCTTATTCTGCTGTTTATTATTTGTGCTGACTCAGTAATGGTGGCTAATTTCTTCAAAAGACCTGTTAGACAGGAATGGGGGTTCCTGATGGCTGGGATTCACCTACTTTTTATTGTTGTTAGTTGCCATAGAGTGAGCTTCAACTCATGGCTGTCCCATACACAGAAGGATACATTGCCCAGTTCTGTGCCATCCTCACAGTCCTTGTTATGGTTGAGCCCATAGTTGCAGCTCTTGTGTCCATAACCTTGATTGAAATATTATCCCTAAAGAGACTTGTGTTTGCTTCTTCTATATGCCTGGGGCTAACTAAAGTTAATTCTTAACTTTCCAACACTGCACAAATAGTGTGAATTCAGACCTCACTTCTACCTAAGAGTAGGCTGTGGGTTTACTGGGAGCTCTGGTGGCAGAGTGACTAAGGTACTTGACTGCTAACCAGAAGACTGGAGGTTCAAATCCACCAGGCACTTCCTGGAAGGAAGATTGGGGAATCTACTTCTGTAGTGATACTGCCTCAGAAACCCAAGGAAGGGTCGCTGTGAGTTAGATACGACTGGACAGCAATGAGTTTGTTTTTTGAGTGCGTTTATAAGGGTGACTCCCTGCAACACACACACACACACACACACACACCATTGGTCCTTTTCATTTCCCTTTACTGATGGGAGATTTTTTTCTTTTTTTCCTAGTCCAATGTTTCAATGCTGGTAAAAGAGAAGTAGTTCCAACTTCTGATCTTGCAGAGTCCTAAGACTTTGACTTTTATTCATTCCCTTCATGACCTTAAGATGCAGGGAGCAGTAAACATCCTCAGAACAGCTACTAACTTGGATCATAAATAGAATCGACTGAAAACTAAATAAGAAAATCAATAGTTAATCATGAGTTTTAAGGCCCTCTGGTAGTACAGTGGGTAAGGCATTTGGCTACTAACCAGAAGGTTGGTGGTTCAAATCCACCAGCTGCTCTACAGGAGGAAGATGAGGCACTCTACTTTTGTAAAGATTTATACCCTTGGAAACCCTATGGGGGTTGCTATGAGTAGAAATCGACTTGATGGCAGAAGGTGGGTGGTGAGAATTAAAATAATAACAAGAAGCCCAGGTGGCACCTTGGTTAAAGTGTTTGGCTGTTAATGGAAAAGCCAGTGCTTTGAACCCACCAGCTGCTCCATGGCAGAAAGAAGCAGCAGTCTGCTTCTGTAAAAATTTCTGTTCCTTAGAATCGCCATCACCTGGAATTGACTGAATGGCACCCTGTTTGGACTTTTGGTTTTCGGTTAAAAGTGTGTGTGTGTGTGTGTGTGTTCAGGAAATATTTTAAATATGAATCTGTTCCCTTCTTGTGATATCAAGGATTATATCCTCAATACTTCTGTATTCAACTGAAGGCACTCAAAAGATTCAGTGACTTATACAACATTGTTTTCAAGGTCAAATCAAATTGGAAGCAATCATTCTTCATTCCATTTATAAGACCTGGATAACTTGTCTTGGTAAAGCTAGTACTAAAAATGCCTTTTGGTAGACAGGTAGTTAGAATACCATACAGAAGTCATTTTTGACTGTCAAAAACAGAATTATTAGCAAGCCATAGCTTCGTGCAACCTTGTAGGCTGACACCTCAGTTAACTGTTAAATTACCTAAAAGATCATCTTGTCTTTCTCTTATGTGAATTCAGGAGCACAGGCCCTTTAAAATTCCTTCTCTAAAGAAATTCTATTAGGAGTATTCTATTTCTTTTTCAGTCTTAAAAGGAATCACCTCTATATTTTAACATTACATTTGTTAAAGCTATTTTGGGTAATTCTTTAAAAAATTAGATTGAAACTTCAGAAATAGAATATGAAATATATATGAATTTTACCAATGTTCTTTCAGACCTGTATGTTTTCTAGGTAAACCACTTTCTATTGTCAATGTACCCAGAAAACCATCAAAATCACTGCCACCAAATGGATTCTGACTCATAGTGACCCTACAGGACAGAGTAGAACTGC
Organism: Orycteropus afer afer; assembly: GCF_000298275.1. Lineage (NCBI taxonomy): Eukaryota > Metazoa > Chordata > Mammalia > Tubulidentata > Orycteropodidae > Orycteropus > Orycteropus afer. The sequence goes on from NW_006921594.1 coordinate 7,639,885, forward strand.
CCTATAGGGTTTCCAAGGCTGTAAATCCTTACAGAAGCAGACTGCCTCACTTTTCCATGGAGCAGAGCAGCTGGTGGGTTTAAACTGCCATGATTTTTGTTAGCAGCTTAATGTCTTAACAACTGCACCGCCAGAGCTCCTTATATGCAGCAACTAGTAGGTGAAAACAGAAATACAGAATGTTTTCACCTGCTAGTCTCTCGGAAGAAAGGTTGGGCAATCCTACTTCCGTAGTGATACTGCCTCGGAAACCCAAGGAGGGGTCGCTATGAGTCGGGGCCGACTCAATGGCACATAACAACAACAACAACAGTCTCTGCATATTTGAATAGGGACAAACAGATAGTGTTTTCACATGGAAGTTTTAGCGTGTCCCAGAAGAACATAATAACTCATTGTAGCATTAAACACAGTCTGTAGTCACAGCCGTGTTGTAGGAAAGGAAATTATTGAAGTGTAGTTAAGGTAATTTTAAAAGGCTGATGCTAATGGATAGAAGAAGCTGAACCCATTCTGAATTATAAAATGAAAGAAAATAGTGGACAAAGAAGACAATAGCGATCATAACTACCACCTATTGGGTTCTTACTATGCAACAAGACTATATTGAATGTTTTACTTAAAAACAATCCCAACTACAAGAGAAACATCCATTTATGAACTGTTTAATGCATTCCACTTTTATCTTTAGGACAGCTTTTTGAATTAGATACTATTATTAGCCCAATTTTATAAATGAGAAAACTGAAAATTGGAATATCATTTGCTTTCCCGAGATCACATAATTTTGAAAAGTGTTAAATTTGATATAAAAGCTGAGTTCAGAGACTGTGCTCTAAGACATCTTCACTATCTTCTCATCTGACTACAAACCTTCACCTCAGCCTGATGATGTGTCTTAGTCATCCTGTTTTAAAGATGTGCAAACAGAGGTGGAAACACTAAATAACTTGCACAAGATTACTTGTCATAATATCAAGATCTAAAATCAGGTCTTCTTTTTTTCCTGTTTGCAGACACTGTGCACTGTCTACTGTATGATTCTGTCTTTGTGGCAGTATTTTGCATTCAGTTATTCATTTGACAAATATTTGGTGAACACTTGGTGCAATGCGTTTTTCTGGGCTCAGGAATAATTTAGTGAGCAAAAAAGGCTAAGTTTCTGTTCTTGTAGACTTTATATTCTAGTGGCATGAGATAGACATCAATAAACAAGTGAATGTATGTCAAGTGTTAATCAGTGCTGTGAAAAAATAAAACATTTATGGGACTAGAAAATGATGGGGAAAAGAAGATATCAATGATGGTCAATGTTGTTCAATGGTCAGTGCAAGGAAATGGAAAACTACCACTGGTAGTTTTATGATATTGCCATTTTCTGTCACAAACATCTTGACTCCTTGGTTTATATGACATTGAAACTCAATCTGAGTTATATATCCTTCTGCTGGTTTCTCAAAGACGACTACCATTTCATTGGAGAAATTATTTTATTCTGGTTTTACTTTAAGGAATTCTGGTGCTGTAGTGCTTAAGGCATTTGGCTGCTAGCCAGAAGGTCAGTGGTTTGAACTCACCAACTGCTCCATGGAAGAAAAATGAGGCAGTCTGCTTCCATAAACATATACAACTTTGGAAACACTATAGGGGTCACTGTGAGTCGGAATCACCTTGATGGCTGTGAGTTTGGTTTTTTTTTTTTTTTTTTGAGATTTACTTTGTAATTCTGTTTAATGATTTTGTGAGGAAACAAAATTGGGTAATTATTTTCTTTGCATGCTGTTGCTGGCTGCTGCCAGGCTGGCTCCAACTCGTAGTGGCCCTTTGTAGAACAGAATAAAATGCTGCCCTGTCCTGAACCACCCTCCTAATCCTTGCTGGGCTTGAGCTTATTGTTGCAGTCACTGTGTCAATGCATCTCATTGAGAGCCTTTCCCTTTTTTGCTGACCCTCCATGTTACTACACACGATATCCTTCTCCAGCATCTGGTCCCTTCTGAGAACATGACCAAAGTACATGAGATGAAGTCCGACCATTCTTGGTTTTAAGAAGCATTTAGGCTATACTTCTTCCAAGACAGATTTGTTCATTATTCTGGCAGTTCATAGTATTTTCAGTATTCTCCAACACCACAATAAAAATACATCAATTCTTCTTCAGTCTTCCTCATTCATTGTCCAGCTGTCACATGCATATGTGGTCATTAAAAAGACCATGGTCTGGGTCAGGTGCACCTTAGTTTTCAAAATGACATCTTTGCTTGGTCCTTAACACTTTAAAGAGGTATTTTGCAGCATTTACCCCTTTTATCTTCTCCATCCACCTTTGAAATATTCTGTTCAGCTCTTTTATTTCATCATTTCTTCTATTGGCGTTAGCTCCTCTCCATTCAAGAGCAAGTTTCAGAATCTCTTCTGACATCCGTTTTGTTCTTTTCTTCATTATCTGTCTTTTAATGACCTTCTGCTTTCTTTGTATATGATATTCTTGATAACATCCTACAAAAAATAAAATACTTGTCCAGTCTCTGCTCATTGGTGTTCAGTGCATCACATTTATTCTTCATAAGGTCTCTATATTCAGGAAGAATATAATCAAGGTCATCTTTTGGCTCTGGTGGACTTTTAATTTTTTTCATCTTCAATTTGAACTTTCCTATGAGCAATTGATGGTCTGTTCCAGTCAGCTCCTAGCATTGTGGTGATTGATGATATTTAGGTTCTCCATCGCTTCTTTCCACAGATGTAGTTGATTTGACTGTAGTGTATCCCTACTGGCAAGTTCCAAGTGTATAGTCACCATTTATGTTGTTGAAAAAACATATTTGCAATGAATAAGTCATTGGTCTTGCAAAATTCTATCCTGCAGTCTCCAGCATCATTTCTTTTACCAAAGCTATATGTTCTAACTACTAATGCTTCTTCTCTGTTTCCAACTTTCACATTCCAATCACTAGTAATAATCAATACATCTTGATTACATGTTCAGTCAATTCTAGACTGCAGAAGTGTGTAATATCTTCAAATCCCTCATCTTTGGATTTTGTGGTCAGGACATAAATTTGAATAACATTAGTATTAATCAGTCTTTCTTGTAGGCATATGGATATTATCCTATCATTGACAGCATTGTACTTAAGGATAGGTCTTGAAATGTTCTGTTTGATATTGAATGTGATGTCATTCCTTTTCAATTTGTCATTCCTGGCATAGTAGACTATATAATTGTATGATTCAAAATGACTAATACCAGTCCATTTCAACCCACTAATTCCTAGAATATTGATCTTCATGCATTCCAATTCATTTTTTACAACTTCCAATATTCCTACATTTATGATTCATACATTCCACATTCCAATTTTTATTGAATGTTTGCAGTTGTTTCTCCTCATTTTGAGTCATGCCACGTCAGCAAATGAAGGTCGTGGAAGCTGTATTCCTTCCATGTCATCGACACAGACTCTATTTTGAGGAGGCAGCTCTTCCCCAGTTGCATTTTGAGTGCCATCCAACGTGAGGGACTCATCTTATCACTATATTAGACAATGTTTCACTACTGTTCATAAAGGTTTCCAGTGATGTATCAGACAGGGTTTCACTACTTCGTAAGGTTTTCAGTGGCCAATTTTTTCAGAAGTGGATGGTCGCATCCTTCTTCCATATCTGTCTTTGTCTGGAAGTTCCACTGAAATCTACCCACCATGGGTGACCCGGCTGGAATTTGAAATTCCAGTGGCCAAGCTTCCAGCATTACAGCAGCACTCAAGTCACCACAGCATGAGAAACTCACAGAAGAGTGGTGATTCTTCCCATATGTGTACCCAAAATGTCCAACTGAATATAGTGAATAAATGTTTGGACTTACTTGGAGAGTGTGACTTGCCAACAATTAAGTCCAAGGGTCTTCTCCATGTCATTAACACTTGATGTGGGAGATTAGTTCTTAGAGGCAATGTCATGATAAAACCTGCAATGTTGCCAAAAACTAATTGACAATTTTAATTGAAGAACACTTATATTTGATGGTAAGATGTGTTCAACTTGTTTTTGCTTTTCTTTGAAAAGCTGAAAGCCTTCTTCCCAGTAGTAATTAAAAACAAACACCAGTCATTAACTTACTGTGGGCTTCTAATGGCCACAAAGTTGCTTCCTTGCATGGATGATTTTGGGATCAAAAGAAAAGTAATTCAACACTGAAACTATCTTGAAATTAAAAAAACATCTTGTTGTTCTGTGCTGTCGAGTCGGACCCAACTCATAGCAACCCCTCCTCGGGTTTCTGAGGCGATATCATTACAGAAGTAGATTGCCCAACCTTCCTTCTGAGGAGTGGCTGGTGGGTTTGAACCACTAGGCTTCGGGTTAGCCATCAAATGCCTTAGGCACTATGCTACCAGAGCTCCCCAAAACCATCTTAGATAATGAGTAGTTTTGATTTCTATAGCACCAGTTTATATGTTGTTGTTGTTGTTGTTATGTGCTGTCGAATCAGCCCCGACTCATAGTGACCCTTCCTTGGGTTTCCGAGGCAGTATCACTACGGAAGTAGACTGCCCCATGTTCCTTCCGAGGAGTGGCTGGTGGGTTTGAACCACCAACCTTCTGGTTAGCAGTCAAGTGCCTTTAGCCACTGTGCTACCAGAGCTCCCAGTTTATATGTAGTTTTCCTTTTTTATATATTCTTTGGCACATATACAGCTTGATAAGTAGCTAACAAAAATGGTCTCATAGGATTTCCACCTCAAACAAAAATATCAAGTTCAGTTTCTGGGATTACCTTTAGCTTTATTTAATATTTATTTTTTAATTCATTCAGCCAACATTTATTAAGAAGTTTCTTTAGACTAATCATTTAGGAGCTCTGGTAGCATAGTGGCTAAGGCACTTGACTGCTAACCAGAAGGCTGGCGGTTCAAACCCACCAGCCACTCCTCGGAAGGAAGGTTGGGCATTCCTACTTCCGTAGTGATACTGCCTCGGAAACCCAAGAAGGGGTCGCTATGAGTCGGGGCCGACTTGATGGCAGACAACAACAACAACAGCAATCATTTTAATGAGTGCTTTGGCAAATAATAGAAGAAAAAGACAGTCTCTGCTCCCAAAATAATTTATTACTATGTTATTGGAAAAAATAATTTATTCTAGTTCTGTCTCTTTTATTTAATTGTTTGTATGACAGTTTGTTTTTTTAAAATCCATCCCATTTTGTTGGATATTTAGGTAGTTTTCATTTTTTTTTTTTTTAATAAAAAGCCCAAATTGATTATAAATCTTTGTTCTTATTTCTGATTATATATTTGGACTGAGTTTCTAAAAGTAGGGTAACTAGGTCAAATGTCTGAGCATTTTATTCTCTGAATAATTTTGTGAAAAATAGGCAAAAAGGGTATATCATTTTCCACTGTCATCAACAGTGTGTGAGAAAGTGTTTCCTTACTCCTCCTACTTGCCCGCATTGAGCATATGAAAGTTCCCCTAAATGTATATCATCTTCGGTCTATATAAAGTCTTCAGATTTTTTAAACAATAAGTTTCTTATTTTTAAGAATAATGTATTGAATTCCACTAATACTGACATAGATATTTGTATCCAACAAGGGATCATTCAGGCTATTTTCTTACTTTCTTTTTTCTTTCTTATGTAAGTTTTAGACTATTAACAGGTTATGAAAAGTGGTATCAGTTAGTTTGAGAAGTTCATTTGACTGAAAATGAACATTATAGCAGACCATGAGTACATTGGAAGAGTTGAATATTGCTGTAAAATCAAATACTAGAAAACAAATTTAACTGAATTTTATTAAAAAATAAAAACACTTCTATTCCAGCTCCTAGCAAGTCCCATTGGATTTCAAAGGCTGTCAATCTTTAGGGAAGCAGACTGCCTCATCTTCCTTCCATGGAGCAACTGGTGGGTTTGGACCATCAACTTTTTGATTAGCAGCCAAATGCTTTAACCACTATACCACCAGAGCTTTTTCTGTATTTTCTTATAGCTATTGAATTTCGTGACTCCATATGTAGGCTTTTGTGAATTAAATTAGGTAGAAAATCATTATATTTGGTGATGGCATATTTTATTGAAGTACAGAATTATTATTTGCAGAAATATGAAAAGAAAAAACTTATTGTGGGTAGGTTTACAAAGTGTTACTTAAAAATGAAGTTGTGAAGTAATTTCATGGTTGATCTATTATTATAATCTGTTGCATCTTTATAATAGTATTTTTGCCTTTCTTTAATTTATATTTTTAGATTTTTTTTATCTCTTTTTCTTGTTCTTATCTCAGTTATTATGCTGTTTGTTTCTAGAACCATGGGTCACAAAAACCGATATGTCAAAGTTCCACGGGGTCACATCTGGGTTGAAGGTGATCATCACGGACACAGTTTTGACAGTAATACTTTTGGGCCGGTAAGTCATCTGGTTGCTGATACAATTGCATTTCAGGAGTTGGAGCAAAATCATGCCTAATTGGTTATTCAGCTATGAATTTAAGGTAGAAAAATTTATGTGTGAAGATTTCCTTTTAAATATCGTGGATAGATAACATAAACTATGAAGCTATGTGTATGTGCTGGTGTATATGGTGTTTCATAGAAAAGAACCTCGGTCTTTAACAAAGTCCAAAAGCTCTTTTCCACTGAGAGCTGATCTCAGTAGGAAGGTCTTGTTTTCCCTCACAGGAATGTTTTTGTAGTTTATATTATGAGTTAATGCTTAAAACACTTAATGTGTAAAGAATCTATGGGCAAATGAAAATTATAGTATTGGTAAGAACATTTTGCAAGCATTTAATTTATAGCAGAAATGCAGACACTTCCTTATTCCATGCTTTAAAAAAAAAACACTACTATCGAGTTGATTCTGACCCACAGTGCCATAGTGATCCCCTTTGGGTTTCTAAGGTTATAAATCTTTACAGAAGTAGATTGCCTCATCTTCCTCCTGCAGAGCAGCTGGTGGGTTTGAACGCTGACTTTCTTGTTAACAGCCAAATGCCTTACTGGACAATCTGGTTCCCTAAAGGTGTACTGCCTTGGAAACCCAAAGGGAGTCGCTATAAGTCAGAATCTACTCAATAGCAGTGAATTTTATGCCTCCAGAGCTCTCTATGCTTAAGCGCTGTAAACTATGTGACTAAACTGATATGTTCTCAATTTTGAAAGCACAGAGAAATTATCTACTGCTTAACCCCTTCATTATAAAAAGTGAACCATCTTTCAGTTAATGGAAACTGTGCCTGATATCTTGTTATTTATGTTTGTTTAAAAAC
>NW_006921594.1:7647264-7666102 GCF_000298275.1 Orycteropus afer afer
AGCTCTGGTAGCATAGTGCCTAAGGCGCTTGACTGCTAACCACAAGGCTGGCGGTTCAAACCCACCAGTCACTCCTCAGAAGGAAAAGGAAGGTTGGACAATCTACTTCCGTAGTCATATTGCCTTGGCAACCCAAGCAGGGGTCGCTATGAGTCGCGGCTGACTCTACGGCACATAACAACAGCAACACACACACACACACACACACACACACACACATATATATATAAAGATTTTATATATTTGTAAGTTAATGTTGAATTCCTTCAGATATGTTTTAAGAATATTATCCACACAGTGTTTGTCTGAAATTATATGTTGGCAGTCTCTATTGATGTAATGGCCTTCACATGTTCTCCGGGGCTCTTTGGAGCCACTAGAGGTATAGGTACCTTGATCTCTCTTTGGCTGAAAGTAGAGCTGAGGCTGCCTATGTGTCTTGGATAAATGGAAGAAAACTTCAGGAGGCCCCTCATAGTTCTGGTTTCTAGTTACGATGATATTGACAACTCTTGACGTCTTTCTTGCCTTTGAGTGACAATTGTTACAGAAATGCAATTCTTCCCTGTAGAGTGTACTGAAAATGAGACAAATAGATGGAAATATTTTGGGTCTCTCACAAGTGTAGTAGAAATGACTTCTATGGAGAAATTTAGTAGCAAATTAAAAGTGAAAATAAGTGACTTACTAGCAGTTTTATTTCCTTTTCATCAATCAGATTAATTTTATAAAATGCATAACATTATTACACAAGTCCACATGAAAACGCTAGTTAGTTTTAATCCTGATTTTAATTGGTTAGAACAAGGATTCTGAGATGAAGTACTAGGAAATATTGTTGCTTTGCTCTCAGCAGTGCAGCTGTGGTAAATAATTAGTTACTAATAATAAACCACTAACATTTAAGATAGATTTGCTTCTTCTTTATCATTGAATCAGAGCCAGTACAATGTGATTTTTATGGTTAATACTATTTTCCTTCACTAATATACCATATGCTTTCTCATTTGGGAGCAATGATAGAGTTGGCAGCCATGCCACTGAGAATTGCACATAATCCTCAACGCTCTGGTGGCATAGTGCCTAAGGCATTTGACTGCTAACCAGAAAGCTGATGGTTCAAACCCACCAGCCACTCCTCAGAAGGAAGGTTGAGCAAACTACTTACGTAATGATATCGCCTCAGAAACCCAAGGAGGGGTTGCTATAAGTTGGGTCCAAATTGACAGCAGTGAGATCATCTCTATTGTGCAGCTCTTATTGGGCTCCCTTTCTTGCTCTGTACTTAATACTGACCCATATGATCCATGCAAGTGTATCAGGTATGCAAATGTAAAAAAAAAAAAAAAAACAAGAACCAGGTTTGTAGGACAGTCTTATGTGTTCATTATAATAAGACACTATAGCATGTGAAACAATGACGTATATATACTGTGTGCAGTACTTAATAATGCCACTTGGTTTAAATCATATTTTTAAATGAAATCTATTTGTTATTTATTGTCTGAATTATTAATTTGAGTCACAAGAACAAACCTATTAGTGACTCTTTTCTTTTCTTTTTTTTTTTAATATGTATAAATATATAATGTCTGTAGACAGGCTTTTAGTTCATTAATAAGGCTAAGCTATTAATTTCCATTCCATTAACTAGTGTTGTTTTTATTTACAAAAATTACACGAAGAACCTTTTCTGAGGTGAGGGAAAATGTTTGTCACATCATATTTTAGCCTATTTTTATTTAATGAGTTATCAAATATATTTTTATCTTTAGAATGTGTTCTAATGTTTTGTGTTCTAATAACACTTATGAATAGAAAAACTAGTTTATAGCATTGCTGCCAAGCAAGTTTTAAAAGACAAGAGAAAGAAGGAAAACTGAAGTAAAACTGCCCACAATCTTTATTTAAAGTTGTGAGATTTGAGTGTTCAGATTACTTAATGCATTTTTGATTAATGGATGGTTATCTGAATGATTTTTTAATTATTTGAAAATTTTACAGATTTGAAAAATTAAAATAATCTTGAATTTTTAAATTCATCTGGACTTGAAAGGTCTTATTTTTTCCGGGATTTCTTGATGGCAATATTTTGCTTATCAGTCAGTGTACTTGAAGATTGTATGTGTTTTTTGGCTTTTGGATCAGTGTACTTGAAAACTGTATATGAAGGGTTAATGAGCTCTAGGCTTTCTGTGTGGTTGATTTCATCACTCTCCTTGGATATAAGAGGGCACTTTCCTCGAGGAAAACAATCTGTCTGCTAAAGGGGCAGGGAGGCAGCAGAAGAAGACAGGATCACTATCAGCTGCCCAAGGCCTGTTCCTATGAGGCCAGACATGCCACCACCTCCAGCCCTCTTACACAGAACTCACAGTATGGGGCTTATTAGGGAAGCAACAGGCTACAATTCAAGTTCAGAAACACACTCAGGATACAGTTCCTTGGTCAGGATAGTCTTCCCTCTGCTGTGCCCTTAGACACAGTTCTCTGGCCCTTGGCCTGGCCTCTGCCTCTGTGGACGAGGTAAGCTGCTGCTCTGTTCTGTGCCTCTTGGTTCCACTGCCACCATCTGTTAACTGGACACCTCTCTCAGCTGGGCATCTCTGTCAGCTGGCAGTGAGATTTTTCCCTCTGCCTCTGTTGTTGTTGTTGTTGTTATTTGCCGTCGAGTCGGCCCCGACTCATAGCGACTCCTCCTTGGGTTTCCGAGGCAGTATCACTACGGAAGTAGGATTGCCCAACCTTCCTTCCGAGGAGTGGCTGGTGAGTTTGAACCGCCAGCCGTCTGGTTAACAGGCAAGTGTCTTAGCCACTATGCTACCAGAGCTCCCTCCCTCTGCCTCTAGGTGGGCTCATTTTAAGCCTGGCAGAGTAGCAAAACAAACTAACCACAGCATCAAAGTTCTGTACACCTGAAAGAGAGTGAACTTTCCTAGAAAAGTACTTTGTGCTACTCCAACAGAAATACCCAGGTGGATGACTTTAACAATCAGGAGTTTAAAAGCAGCTACTCAGTTGCTCAAGGCAAATTCCACTAAGGATTTAATTACCAGTCTCACTGAAGGGAATTACTACTACTTTCTGCCCAGCCAAGTTGATACATATTTGCATGGTCCCATTCAGTATTCCCAAGGGAGTTATAAAGACTATGACTAGAAAAGCCATGCCATGCAACTCACTACACCATACTGTCTAAAGGCAGCTAGGATTGTCTCTAGGATGCTTATCTTAACTGTGGAAAGTGACTGATGCCTTTCCCCTTCATTTCCCTCCCAAATAGCTTCAGGAGAGTATCCCACTGCTTTTGCACATGCTTCAGCTCTTTAAATAGTCGTTATGCTTTGTCATGTATCTACCATTTTAAGTTGTTGCCTACTAGTAATCATAATAAAATTGACTTTCTCCACATTCACGTAGACTTCTAGTTTTAGTCTACTAAAGATAAATAACAAAAATAATGTCTAATACCTTTTTTGTCTTAAGTTTGTTTTATTATACCCTAGTTATTTCTTAGGAGTCCCTGGGTAGTGCAAACAGTTAAGCACTTAGTTATTAACCAAAAGGTTTGCATTTTTAATCCACCCAGAGATGCCCCAGAAGAAAGGCCTGGCAAGCTATTTCCAAAAGAACACAGCATGAAAACCTTAGGAACACAGTTCTACCTGAAATACATGGGGTCACTCTGAGTTTGAATTGACTCAATAACATCTGGTAGCTAGTTATTTCTTAATATTTGTATTGTCTTTTCTGAATTGGCTTATTGCAACTATATGTAGACTGAAGAGGGAATTAAATAGTTTGGAGAGTGAGAGATGAATATGTTTTATTAACTTAAACATAGCAATGTTAGGTGATAGCAATAGAATACATTTCAACAGGATGAAATTTTAAGGATCTTATAGTTCTCTTGCTGAGGGTGATTTCATGGATGGAAGCTAGTATACTCTCTTGTAAACAGAAGTTATATATTAATAAGACAGAATATCAAACAATCTTGGTGTTAGAACTTATTAGTCACTTAACTTCTCTGGGTCTAAATTTCCTCATGTATAAAAAGGGAGGCATTTCCTTCTCAGAATCTATTTTAAGTAAATAATTCAAAAACATACTAAAGATATTTGTGTAAATATATTCATCAAAATTATAGTGAGTATCCTCAGCATTCTAAAATAGGCATGTAGTTAAAGAATGTATTGTTCATCCAGAGTATGAAGTATTATGCAGTCATTGAAAACCATATTTATTAAGAATTTTAATGATATAATATTGTGATATAATTTTCAATAAAGACATTAAATTTTTTTAAGAACTTTGTAAACAGTATTTATTATTCAATTTTTAAGATAATGGTTGGTTTCTTTATATCTTTATACTTCTCCATATTTCATAAAGTTTTCAATAAATTTTTATTTCTTTTATAATCAGGAAAACATAGTTATTAAAAAAATAGGATGAAGGTGATTGAAAGTAAATGATTCCTAACTCTCCTTCTGTCTGTAAGTTCTGTAAAAGTGTTTTATGGTGCTAAGGCCTGATGGAAAATATCACAGATTTGATTGAGTAGGAAGTATTCAGTTATGGATAATATATCATCATGCTAAACGTCTTGCATATATTATCATTGCACAATGATAGAAAATGTTTTATCTTCTCATAATACAGATTCATTAATTTATGACTCAGCCTTAAATTACTAGTGTCAGAAATACCTTTTGTACGTTTTTTTTTTTTTTTTTTTTAATATGACATTGTCTGGAAATGTTGTGCAGTGCATATTATTACTTCAATGTGCTGAGTTATGTAAGAAAGACATCTGATGACTTTGATACATTGGTTTGTGATTGCTGAGAATATTTGCTAAGCAGTGTGTTCTGTGGAAAAAAAAAAAAATGAGTGTCTTACATTTTCCCACCCCTATTTCTATATAGATGACATTGATATATTTTCTATAGTAGCCATGTGGTTGTTCCAAAAGCAACTGATTATAATAGATATTGATAAATGTTCTCCTTGTTTGAAAATGAAAGCATATATGAAGCACATCTTATGTTTGTGCATGTGCACACATAGCTGTGAATTTTCAAACAGTAATGAACTATTTCAGATTAGCAGATTCTTCTTCAACTAAATAGGCCCACAACAGTTCTTGCCTCCATTTATTATAAATGTTTATTTTAGTATTTATATTTGAACTGTTCTCATAGCTATTCAATCCTTTCAGTGAAAACGCAAATCAGACTTTCTCACTGCCTCTACTTGCTTGTACATTTTCTATCTTTGAAGTTTTTTTTTTACCATTTGTATCTAGCTTTAAGCCATGAGCCACTGAGATACTGTAATTCTAGGTAGTGCTTTGTTCTAAGGAATACATGATATAATAGGAATTCTACTAATTTAGTACTTGGAATAAATAATTTATTTTAACTACTTTGACTGAAGGACAATAGGACAACTTTTGATTTAAATATCCCAAGGTAAAGATAGCCCTTCCAAGATGTATAAATATATTCTGATTTTAGGTTTCTGATCATAGTGTCACCTTGTGAACAATTTGTGTGCAGGAAGCATGAAGTAGAACTGAACAATTTGGATGCAGAAACTATGCATGATATACTGCCTCTAACAGAGAATAGAAACTGCAAGTTATACTAAATATGAATTATTTTAGTTCCAAGTAATTTGGAAAAAAGAAAACTCAATCATTTATTACACTAATAACTCATTAAAATATTAACCCCTTAGAGTATTTTCTTAAAGGAAGGATGTCTAACAGGAGATGATAGTTTTAGCAATAAATGAGTATTTGAAATATTATTTGTTAACGAAATGAGCTTATAAGCTACAAGTGATACTATATATAGGAAAAAAAGAAAATAAAATTGCATAGAATTCTTTTTGAATTTCATGAACTTTAGAAGTGTTCTACTTCATTGAAAATAATGAAAAAGTAAAGGAGAGTAGCAAATGATATGTTTTTGTATCATGCAAGTATTTCATTTATGCATTCAAGGCACATTTTTGATCATCTACTGTTTGTCCAGGAGCTCTGGTGGTGTAGTGCCTAGGGCACTTGACTGCTAACCAGAAGGATGTAGGTTCAAGCCCACCAGCCACTCCTGGGAAAGAAGGTTGGGCAATCTATTTCCATAGTGATGCCATCTCGGAAACCTAAGGAGGGGCTGCTATGAGTCAGATCCAACTCAACGGCAGTGAGTTTTTTGGGGGTTTTTTTGTACTGTTTGTCCACCTTGATTCTGACATGTGCATATTGATGGGTAGAGTGGATCAGAGAGAAAAGGATTGCATTAACTAGAGAGACGCCTAAGTCTAGTATATGTGGTAAATGGATGTTTTAAAATATTTTATATCTAACTAAACCTGTTTTGAACTTTTTCTTACATTATTCATTTTTGACCAAATAATAGATAGATAAATAGTACAATATATGATTGACTTGGGCAGCAAGAATAGGATTCTTGGAGATGTAAGAAAGATGAAGGAGAGAGAAAAAAGAGAGAGACTTATGATGTCTTTGAAACCACAGAACAAAAGGAGGAACTGGGATTGAATTTTCAGAGACTTTAACAGATTTAAAGAGCCCTGGTGGTTTAGTGGTTAAAGCACTGGGTTGCTAACTGAAAAGTCAGTAGTTGGAACGTCAGGTGCTTCACGGGAGAAAGATGTGGCAATCTGCTTCCATACAGCCTTGGTTGCAAACCCTATGGGCCAGTTCTGTGGTGTCGTATAGAGGCACTATGAGTTGGAATTGATTCAACGACTGGTTACAGATTTAGAGAATATAACATCAGAGCTTCGAGTCATAAGATGGAGTACGCTGAATCTGTGAACTTTCCCCATCATTTTGTCACTGTCACCAAGCATGGAAAGATACTCTGAGGCTAGGATGAGCAGGTGAGAAGGTTGAGAGAAATAACAATGACTGAGGCCTAAGCCCACTCCTCAAGGTAGGATAGAGAGGAGGCAAGCAAATAATCCTGCAGGCACAATCACAATACAGTAGGACAGGTTCTACAATGGGAGTGTGACAAGCCTTTTGGAGGAAGAGAATATTTGTGTAATAAAAAAACATGAGAAAGCCTATGAGATCTCCTAGGAAGATTTGGTAGAACAGAGAGTTCTGCAATCAGTGAAAATAATAACTGTTTGTTAAAATACTGCTGTAGATAAAGCACTCTAGATGCAGTATGTTTTGTGAATGAAGTGGTTTATGACTGGAGTGGTTAATGGGTATACTCTGCCTGTACAATACGGAGTGATCTTGTGGACATATGAGAGTAAACTGACATTTCATTTTATTTATTTTTGAAGTGTAACATTTTCCTTATGTAAGTTCTTCAGAGCAGCTAAATCATGGTAGTTCTTATTTAAAATCAGCCATTTTCAAAAAAGGAAAAGGATACTACACTGCATTATTGACAGAATCCAAATAAAATATTCTACTCACATTGTCTTTGAAAAATATTGCTTAGATTTTAATTGGTTCCATTTTCTTATTGTCTTATGGTATATGATTTTGTTCATGAAAAAATAATTAAGGACTGAAATAATGGGTATTTTATAGAAAAAATGATGCTTCTTATCTCTTTTTTTAATCACAGTCATTTTACTATCTTTCACAGTTTCTACGAATCAAGAATTTGGGAAGGGCTTGGCTCACTGCTCTGGCTTAGGATCCCTAATGCCATGACAGTCAGATTGTGGCGGGAGTGGGTACAGATGGGGGGCTGAAGCACCTTAAAGAAAGCAGCCATCTCTTTCTTCATATTCTATCAGATCTCTTTGTGTGCTCTTTCCATCTCCTTAGAGCATGACCATCTTTGACGTGAAGACATATATAGCATGAGGTTTGCAAGGGTTCTTGAATCAAAACTTCTGTGTTCCAAGAAGGGACACTATACTCCCACCTATGGTTCTGAAAGTCATAAAACCTGGTGGATATTCCTTCATTTGTTTCTTGTAGTTCCTTAAACAGTGCTGGAACCTCGCCACCCACATGTTTTATTTAGATATACATTCAAGTAGCTGAAGACAATGGGATATGCTTTGTTTAAAAAAAAAAAAAAAGCTAATTAAAAGAGATGCTATTCTAATGAAAATATCTATATAACCAAAGATAAATAAGTTTCAGAAGAGAGCCCAAACTCTGGAGCAATATTCAAAACAGAGAATTGTCCATCCAGCAAAAAGGAACAAGAAGTCCCTCAGGATTCGTATTAGTTTAGTTAGACTTGTTACTGTATAGTTAGGACAGTGAAAAATAATATATCTGATTTTAAAAAGAGAGAGAGGATGGAAACATAATGCCAGTTAGAGCTAGAAAATGGTGAAGTAAATAATATTGCTCCCCCCAAAAGAAAAAGGCAACCTAAGCTTCTATTTCTACCAAATCAAATTCCGTGTTCAGTCTTAATTATTCTGCTACTGTAGAAGTCATTTTCCACATGATCTCATTTCCAGATAGGAGAAATGTCAGCAGAATTGTCATTAGACTTCATTGCTATGACAGATACTGTTCCTTTGGGCTGTTTAGTTACGGAATTAAACATGTTCATTTTATTACAATGTATATTTGCTGACAGTGGGTCAGGAGCCAAAATCGAGTGAAATACATGCAGGTTATTAATTTAGCAATTTTATAAGCTCTTAGAAATTTTTAAAAAGGGAGTTAAATCCTTTATCTTACTATTTGTAAAACATAACTGGTATCTACATAGAAAAATAAAATGGATAAGATGAAAGGTCCTTAAGGGGAGAGATATCCTAGCTTAGATAATACAAGGAGAAAAATATGCTGTTGAATGTATAGTAATTTCAGGATTTAGATCGAATTGCTTCAGTTAAATGAATATATATTTGTTGTTGTTATGTGCCATGGAGTCAGACCTGACTCATAACGACCCCTCCTTGGGTTTCCGAGGCAGTATTACTACGGAAGTAGATTGCCCAACCTTCCTTCCGGGGAGTGGCCGGTGGATTTGAACAGCCAGCCTTCTGGTTAGCAGTCAAATGCCTTAGGCACTACGCTACCAGAGCTCCTATGGAGGGAAAAATAAATAAATAAATATTTATGGTATAGTAAACAAATATATATATATATATATATATGTGTATATATATATATATATATATATATATACAGACACACACACACACACACATATTTGTTAGGTATATATTCTCTACTTCTTTTAAAATGTAAACACCAAACTATGTAAAAGACTATCATTTGACTGAGCTTCTAGGAGATATAGGGAGCTCTGGTAGCATAGAGCCTAAGGCATTTGACTGCTAACCAGAAGGATGGCAGTTCAAACCCACCGGCCACTCCTCGGAAGGAAGGTTGGGCAATCTACTTCCGTAGTGATACTGCCTCAGAAACCCAAAGAGGGGTTGCTATGAGTCAGGTCTGACTCGACAGAATTTAACAACAACAACAGGAAATATAACTTTCTCTGGAAATTTTTAATTTTCCTGAAGCTCATTGGTTACCTTGAAAATGATTTTGTGTTGTGTCAGAAATGCATTGATTATATTTCCTGAAATGATTTTCAAGAGAAATATAAGATCAGTTAGATTGTCAGGAACTCAAGTGATACTTTTCTGTGTAGGGAAGCTATATATGGTGCCTGTAATCAATTACCATGACCAAAGATTTAGACATTATCTATAATATGAAAAGCGGGGGGTTGTAGTATATTAAAATTTGTCCAACTTGGTGAATGAACCAAATAAGAATGCAGTTCATTATTGCCATGGTCAAAATCAGAGACATGAGGTGAGCCCTGTGGGTTTTGTAATAAGTAACAGTGATTTGTGTATTACGAGTCCTGGATAATTCTGCTACAGTGCAATTCTGCTACCATGTAATCTCCTCTCACCAAGGATTTTTCTGAAAAGAATCAGAATTTCTGATTTTTCTGAAAAGAATTCTGATTTTTCTGAAAGGAATTCTGCAATCTCCTCTCACCAAGGATTTTTCTGAAAAGAATTCTGTGATGAGAATTCAGTTTTTTTAAAGCAATATCATTGGCCTATAACACTTATCATACTTAATGATGAAATATTAGCAGCCTCTTCTTTTAAATCAAAAACAAGAAAGTCCATCCTTACCACTTCTGTTCAACATTGTGCTAAAGGTCATAGTCAATGCAGTAATATGAACCATTTAATATACATAACAATTGTGAATACTGTGTTCCCCACGTACTCCCAGACCCACAAACTGAAACAAGAAGAGAACCAGGGAAAGGGATACTTGGCATTACTGGGAAATGATGCTGTGTTATCCGTCTGTTCTATTGTGTTCATGCTACCTAAGAAGGCTTACCAAGATATTTAATTTTCTCTTAGCCAACTGTTTCTGTGATTAAAATCCTTCCTGAGATCAGCCAACAAACTTTCATGACATTCAGACTCAGTTACTTTTTGTTTTGGGCTTAAGGCATGAGAAAGGGAAATAACATTTGCTTAGGTCCTGAATGGTGTAAGTTTATTAAATATTTAGTGGATATTCTAGGTTATGATGTCAAACAGTTCCAGTACTGAACACTAGACCTTGAGTGATACAAGGCTTTGTGTTCTTTAATAAATTTAAGTTTTGTATATTTGTGATAGTGCAAGCTAGATTCAGAAGAGGATGTAGAATGAGGGAAATCATTGCTGATTTCAGATGGGTCTTGGCTCAAAGCAAAGAATACCAAAAAGATGTTTACTTGTGTTTTATTGACTATGCCAAAACATTTGATTTTGTGCATCATAACAAATTGTGGATAACATTGAGAAGAATGGGAATTGCAGAACACTTAATTGTACTCATGAGGAACCTGTGCATAGACCAGGAGGCCATTGTTCAAACAGAACAAGGGGATACTGCATGGTTTAAAATCAAAAGGGAGTGTATCTGGGTTGTATCCTTTCACCATACTTATTCAATCTGTATGCTGAGGAAATAATTCAAGAAGCTGGGCTATATGAAGAAGAACATGGCATTAGGATTAGAGGAAGAATCATTAACAACTTGTGGTACACTGACAACACAACTTTGCTTGCTGAAAGTGAGAATGACTTGAAACACTTACTGATGAAGATTAAAGAATATAATCTGCAGTATGGATTACACATTAATATGAAGAAAACAAAAATCCTCACAACTGGACCAATAAGCAATATCACAATAAATGGAGAAAAGATTGAAGTTGTCAAAGACTTCATATACTTGGTTCTACAATCAACACCAATGAAAGCAGCAGTCAAGATATCTGATGCCATATTGCATTGGACAAATCTGCTGCAAAAGACCTCTTTCAAGTGGTGAAGAGCAAAGATGTCTCCTTGAGGACTAAAGTGAGCCTGACACAAACCATAGTATTTTCAATAGCCTCATATGTGTGCCATATGTCTGTCAGTTTTTCATCCTGTGGTGGCTTATGTGTTGCTATGAGGCTGGAGGCTGTGCCACCATGTTGCAAAATGCCAGCAGGTTTACCCACGGTGGGCAAGTTTCAGTGGAGCTTCCAGGCTAAGACAGACTTGGAAGAAGGAAGAGGCCATCCTCTTGTCAATCAGCCAGTGAAAACATTATAAATAGCAGTGAAACACTGTCTGATACATTACTGGAAATTTTTATGGATAGCCCTGAAACACTGTCCAATATTGTGCCAGAAGATGAGTCTATCAGGTCAGAAGGCACTCAAAATTTGACTGGGGTAGAGCTGACTCCTCAGAGTAGAAACAACATTAATGATATGCAAAGAGGAAAGCTTTTGGGACCTCCATTGGCTGATGTGACACAGCTCAAAATGAGTGAAAACAGATGCAAACATCCATTAATAATTGGAACATGGAATGTACAAAGTATGAATCTAGGAAATTGGAAGTTGTCAAAAATGAAATGGAACACATAAAAATTGATACTGTAGGCATGAGTGAACTGAAATGGACTGGTTTTGGTCATTTTGAATCAGACAACCATATGATTTATTATGCCAGGAATGACAAAGAGAAGTGATGTGGCATTCATTGTCACAAAGAGTGTTTCAAGATCTGTTCTGAAGTACAGTGCTGTCTGATAGTATAATATCCATATGCCTACAAGGAAGACTTCTCAGAAGAAAGGTTGGGCAATCTACATCTGTAGTGATACTGCCTTGGTAACCCAAAGAGGGGTCGCTATGAGTCGTGTCCAACTCAATGGCAAATAACAACAACAATAACAACAAGGAAGACTAGTTAATACTACTATTATTCAAATTTACACACCAACCACAAAAGCCAAAGATGAAGAAATTGAAGATTTCTACCAACTTCTGCAGTCTGAAATTGACTGGACATGTAATCAAGATGTGTTGATTATCACTGGTGACTGGAATGCAAAACTTGGAAACAAAGAAGAGTTACTGGTAGTTGGAAAATATGACCTTGGAGATAGAAATAACACTGGAGATCAGATGATAGAATTTTGCAAGACCAACAACCTATTCATTGCAAATACCTTTTTTCAACAACATAAGTAATGACTATACACAAGGACTTCACCAGATGGAATACACAGGAATCAGATTGACAACATCTGTAGCAAGAGGCAATGGAGAAGTTTAATATCTTCAGCCAAAACAAGGCCAGGAGCTCATTGTGGAACAGACCATTAACTGCTCATTTGCAAGTTGAAGTTGAAGTTGAAGACAAAACAAGTCCATGGGAGCCAAAATATGACCTCAATAATATCCCTCCTTGATTTAAAGACCATTTGAAGAATAGATTTTATAGATTAAACAACAACGACTGAAAAGCAGAGGAATTATGGGATGACATCAAGAACATCATCCATGAAGAAAGCAAGAGGTCATTGAAAAGATAAGAAAGGAAGAAAAGACCAAAATGGATGTCAGAAGAGACTCTGAAACTTGCCCTTGAATGGAGAGTAGTAAAAGCAAATGGAAGAAATGACAAGATAAAAGAGCTGAACAGAAGATTTCAAAGAGCAGGTTGAGCAGACAAAGCCAATTAATATAATGAAATGTGCAAAGACCTGGAGTTAGAAAACCAAAAGGGAAGAACACACTCAATATTTCTCAAGCTGAAAGAACTGAGGAGAAAATTTGAGCCTTGAGTTGCAATATTGAAAGATCAGGAGGCTGTCCTTCAAACAGAACAAAGGGATAGTGCATGGTTCAAAATCAAGAAGGGAATGTGTCAAGGTTGGATCCTGTAACCATACTTATTCGATTTATATGTTGAGCAAATAATCCAAGAAGCTGGATTATATGAAGAAAAATGTGGCATCAGGATTGAAGGAAGATTCATTAACAACTTGGCGATATGCAGATGACACAACTTTGTTTGCTAAAAGTGAGGATGACTTGAAGCATTTACTGATGAAGATTAAAGACTATAGTCTGCAGTATGGATTACACCTCAACATAAAGAAAAACAAAAATCCTCATAACTGGGCCAATAAATAGCTTCGTGGTGGATGGATAAAAGATTGAAGTTGTCAAGGATTTCATATTACTTGGTTCTACAATCAACACCAATGGAAGCATCAGTCAAGACATCATACACCCTATTGCGTTGGGCAGATCTGCTGCAAAAGACCTCTTTCAAGTGATGAAGAGCAAAGATGTCTCCTTGGAGACTAAGGTGCACTGAATCCAAGCCATGGTATTTCCAATCACCTCATATGCTGTAAGAAGTCGACCATGAGTAAGGAAAACCAAAGAAGAGTTGATGCTTTTGAGTCGTGGTGTTAGCGAAGAATGCTGAGTACCATGGCCTGCTAAAAGGACTAACAAATCTGTCTTGGAAGAAGTGCAATGCTCCTTGGAAGCGAGAATGGCCTGACTTCATCTCACCTACTTTAGTCATGTTGTCAGAAGGAACCATTCCCTGGAGAACCATATCATACTTGGTAAAGTGGAGGGCCAATGAGGAAGGGGAAAACCTTCAACAAGATGGATAAACACCGTGGCTGCAATGATGGGCTCAGTATAGCAGGGATCGGATCATGAGGCTGGCATAAGACCAGGCAGTGTTTCACTCTGCTGTGCATAGGGTCACTATGAGTCAGAGACAACTTGATGCCACCTAACAACAACATATACATGTGAAAGCTGGACACTGAATAAGGAAGACTAAAGAAGAATTGATGCTTTTGAGTTGTAGTGCTGGTGATAGAATGCTGAAAGTTCCATGGTCTGCTAAAAAAACTATCAAATCTGTCCTGGAGGAAATGCAGGTAGAATGCTCCTTGGAAGTGAGAATGGCCAGACTTCGTCTCACCTACTTTGGTCATATTATAAGAAGAAACCATTCCCTAGAGAAGGATATCATGCTTGGCAAAGTAGAAGGTCAACAAAAGTGGGGAATGCCCTCAACAGCAGGGATTGACACAGTGGCTACAATGATGGGGGTATAGTAGGGATCATGGAGTCACAGGACTCGACAGTGTTTCATTCTGCTGTACAGAGGGTCACCATGAGTTGGAGATGACTTAATGGCACCTAACAACCTAACAACATATTTGTGATATGTGAATTGCTGTAAATGTAGGCACCAACATAAGGCTCTTCTTTCACAGAACCAAAGACAGTATGGCTCAAAGGACTAGGTCAAACCCATTAGTATCACATTCAAGACCCCCTGAATGTGTCCCAACTAAATTTTCCAGCTCCATCTTTTTTATTTACCCATGCAGCTCTATGGTTTGATCATTCCCTAAATTACCATTTGGTTTTGCATCTCTGTATCTTGGCAAATGCTATCATTTCCTCCCTGTTTTGATTCCCTAGAGCTCTCATGGTGCAGTACCTAAGGCATTTGACTGCTAACCAGAAGGTTGGTGGTTCAAACCTACCAGCCACTCTGTGGAAGGAAGAAGGGGCCATCTACATCCATAAAGATTTACCACTCTGAAACCCAGTGGAGGCTACTATGAGTCATAATGACTTGATGACAATGGGATATTATTAGCACTGCTGTAACAGAAATACCACAGGTGAATAGCTTGAACAAACAGGAGATTTCTTCTCTTAGAGTTTTGGAGGCTAGAATTCTGAGTTCAAGTGTCAGTTCTAGGGGCTGGGTGAAAGCCTCTCAACCTTGGGCTTCAGCTCTGCCTCATTAATTATGTCCACTTGCTCCCAGAGTCATCTATCTCTTCATTCAGGCAACTTCTAGCTGCTGAGGCTAATAAGTCCAAGGTTGACAAATAAAATGTCACAGTATTACCAAAGAACATGACAGGCCACTAGTTCAAATCCAGAGACAGTCCCATGATTGATAGGAAATATGGCAGGCTGATAAATATAAATGAAAACTTGGCTAATGGGTCCAAACATGCCAAAAAGCTGCAGAGACCTATCTCAAAACTTCTTCTTATATATTGGAAGAAGACCATATCCTTAAAGCAGCTATTCAGCTGCTCCAGTAGATTCTACTGTACAACTGATTACTAATCTCATCATGGAGAATAAGTACATCCAGCTCTCCAGCCACTCAAAACCAGGCCCAGTCAAATGGACACACAACTTAACTATCACACTCCCCCTACAATGTCTTTTGTCTGTCCCCTTTGTTTTGGAGAATGGCCACTCTCAGACCTGCTCTAATGTAAAGCTTTTCTCCTGACCAAGTAAATCACTAACCCCTCACAGCATTTACACCACAATTGCAGAACAATTTTGTGTATGTAGCAAAGATTGTGAGCTTTGCCAAGGTGGGTGCGGAAGCTGACATACATATCCTTCCATCTCCCTGGCATAGTACTGGGAACAAAGTTTAACAGCTGTTTGGTGACATAATTAATGACCAATCTGAGAGAACTAAAATTTTATCTAGATTAGGGGTCAGCAAACTATGGCCTATGGGTCACACACACCTGACCCATGCTTGTTTCTGTTAAAAAAAAAAAAATTATATTGGCACACTCTTTGGCTTTCCTATTTTCTGTGACAGTTTTCATGCTACAGTGGCCACATTCAGTAGTTGCAACAAAGACTTATGACCTACAAATCCTAAAATATTTACTATCTAGCCCTTTACAGACAAATTTTGCCAATCTCTGGTCTAGTGGATTGGAAAGAAAGAACTTTAGAAATATTGAATATAGGATTGATTATTTTTAGCCTCAAATATGAAGGTAAAAAATGTGAACATTATCTAGAAGTCACTAAAAATCCATTTAAAATTTTGATCAAGATGGTAATAACAAAGAAGAGATGTCTTAGCAAGACTGATTTGGGAAAATTATGAGTGAAAGATTAGATTGGAAATAGGCCATAGATAGAGAATACAATTACTTAATGGTAGCCTTGGTTCAAATGGGAGATGATTAGATCCTAGACTAAGGTGGCAGTAATGAAAACTTGAAGTGGATTGATGTAAGAGTCATTGGGAGTCGAGAATTGACTGGATGTGTTAGATTCTGCTTCTTGGAATTAACTCACCACATCTGCTGGAGAAGTTCACCAGCTGAAACACTGAACTTTCAAGCTCACCTCTGATGTGTCAAACCTTAAAATCAAGAATGCAGAGCTGAAATCAAGATGTGTTTGTGATGTGGAAAACCAGAATTGGAAGTTCAAGGTATCATCTCCAGTCTTCTTTAGTTTGCAAAGCACTTGGAGAGACATTTGAGTGGGCACTCTTGGTGACCTGATGAGAACTGTGCTCCTACCTTATAATGCTTATGGTTGCTGTCCTGACCTCATGAGGGGTAACTGAGGCTTGCTCCTGACTCATTAAACTTACAGCAAGTACTATCCCATCAATATCCTCTTCTGTTATACTTAGCATCCATATGACCTGATGCACTATCCACATTTCACAAGCCTTCTCTACTCTTTCTCCAATGTTTTTACATATTGCAAAGTCATGGGTTATTCTCAAAATAGAGAGGCTAATGTATAGGGGAAAAGTAAATATTTTGATTGTTAAACTGGATGACAGTTAAGCACTCAATTACTAGCTGAAAGGTTGGCAGTTTGAACCCACCCCAAGACACCTCAGAAATAAGGCCTGGCAGTCTGCTTCCAAAAGGTTACATCCTTGAAAATCCTAGGGAACAACTTTATTCTGTATTTTGTGTATATGAGATAGCTGTTGAGTTGTAAATGACTTGAAAGCAACTAACAACAACAATAAACTGGCTGATAGAGAAGCAGGTGTTGGTTTTACTTGATTGTTGTTATTATTTTTAATGTACATCTGTATTATGGAATTAAAATGTAATATATATGTTGTTGTTGTTATGTGCCATCAAGTCGGACTTGACTCATAGCGACCCCTCCTTGGGTTTCCGAGGCAATATCACTACGGAAGTAGATTGCCCCATCTTCCTTCCGAGGAGTGGCTGGTTGGTTTGAACCGCCAGCCTTCTGGTTAATACTGCCTCAGAAACCGAAGGAGGGGTCGCTATGAGTCGGGTCTGACTCGACGGCACATAAACAACAACAACATATATTTTTAATAGAGGAGAAAAATGTATTAGTTCTGCTGAAGGAATAATGTAGAATGTTCACACTGATTTCAATTTTTGTTAATTAATCTCCCCTTTAAATAAAATTAAGGAGTTCTGGTAGCACAGTGTGTAAGGCATCTGACTGCTAACCAGAAGGTTGGTGGTTCAAACTCACCAGACACTCCACAGAAGTAAGACTGGGCAATCTACTTCCATAAAGATTTACCACCTCGGACCCCCAATGGGAGTCTCTGTAAGTCAGAATTGACTTGATGGCAGGGAGTTTGTCTTGGATTTTCTTGGTTTAAATATAAGTACCTTATTAAAATAACTATGTTGGTACTATGGATTGAAAATCACAACATGATCAGTGGAAGGAAAGGCTTATCAAGTTGTGGATTATTATTAGACTGAGTGTTTTGGTAATTAACACTGATTTTCATAAAGATAAAAATTATTAATTATAACCTACTTTTAGGCTAAAAGCTACATTAGGCTGAAGTTTTACGCAAACTTCCAGTGAGTTTATTTTAGTTGAAGAGCTTTGATCAAACCATTTTCAAAACTACTTAAACCTCCCTTGTGAAATCTATCTGCCTGTTTGCCATAGAGGCTTGAATGTTCTTTGTGCCCAGTATTTGCTGGGAAACCAAACCAAAAAGCTAACAAACCCATTGCCATCAGCCAATTCCAAATCATAGGGACCCCATAGGACAGAGTAGAGCTACCTCGTAGGGTTTCCAAGACTGTACTCTTTACAGTAACAGATTTCCATGTCTTTCTCCCATGGAATAGCTGATGGGTTTGAACTGTCAACCTTTTGGATAACAGTGGAGCTCTTAACCACTGTGCAATCAGGGCTTCTTATTTGCTGGAAGCTGTGGAGAAATGAAGGAGATCTGGTGGGGTAGTGCCTCTTAAGGCATTTGACCATTAACCAGAAGGCTGGTGATTCAAACCCTCCAACCATTCCTTGGAAGGAATATGGGGCAGTCTACTTCCATAGTGATACCCCCTTAGAAACCCAAGCAGAGGTCATTATGAGTTGGATTTGAATGAAACATTTCTCTCAAATTAGCCATGATTATATTTAGGTTGCTCATATAAATTATGTTTTGTTTCAAAAAATACAAATGAGATTATAAATTATGTTTTTCTACCAGTTATTATGGAATTATGTACTCTGTTGTTGTTGTTGTTGTTATATGCCGTCGAGTTGGACTTGACTCTAGTCGAGGAAAAGTTCTCATCTTAAAACATTTGATCCAGAGATATTCTGCTGAGTGAAATAAGTCAATCACAAAAGGACAAATATTGTATTAGTCTGTTATTGTAAAAGTTAAGGAAAGGTTTATCTAT
>NW_006921594.1:7667057-7698069 GCF_000298275.1 Orycteropus afer afer
TTTAACATTTACCTCAAGTAGATACACTCTTTGGAGAGAACAATCATAGGAGAAAGAAGGGCTGCTTATGCACAGGGAGACAGCTCAGGGGGCAGGAGCCCATGGAGGGATGGACACTGGGAAGAGGTAACTGTGGGGAGGAGGTGGGAGGGGAGCTGTTGCTTTGTGGTAAACTGTGGTCAATGTCATGAGACAAAGTGTATGTGAACTACTGTAGGGAAAGTGAATTTGCTCTGTAAATCTTAACCCAAATCACAATTTTATATATATATATATTTTTTTTCTGTTCTTTTCTGACATTCAAAACATAGGTATTTTTTAGCATTTCAAACAAAGAAAACTCATGTACTGAATTGGGACTGTTAATACCATTAAATGAATGAATCCTTTAAAGACATGGTTTCACTGGGCTATTGCTTCTAAATGTAATGCATTACCCTGAACTGGCTGAAAATTAATAGTGCTAAATGGACAAGGCCATTTAAAAGGTCATTCATCAAAGTGCATAGTACTTAATAGCCTTTTTTACTTAGACATTGCTAGTTATACTGCTATATCATTTCAAATAGTATAAAACTCTTGAGTCACAGAAGTATATTTTATAAGAAATTCAAATAAATTTTCTAAGAATATGTTCTTGCTTGATTTTATTGTAGTCACATAATACTTATCTCTACATTTTAATTTTTTGGGAAAAAAAAAACCTTTCTTTATCTCAAGAATTTTTCTCTTTAGATTAAAGAATATTATTTAAACTGCTATTAGATTGTAGGAAAATCTACCAACAGCCTTTCCTATTTTATATAACAATATTATATTAATGTAAAATTTCATTATATACTTCTCTACCCTATCATTACCCTTGATCCTTATTCTTATGAGGTTCATTTTCTACAATAACTTTTTGTCTGAATGAAATAAATTTAGTATTTAGTTATAAGGAAGATTATGAATAAGATGCTTCTTTCTAAAATAGGTTTAAATAAGGTATGCCTATATATGGGAACATTACGTTAAAATGTGATATCATCATCCTTAAGGTTCAAGAAGATTTCTGCCTGTATAAAGTTATTTTCTATGCTTTTACATTTTTTTTTTAAATTTTTGCAGTGTTTCCGCCCTTCCCCTCCCACCCATGGTAACTAACAAAGAAAGTTTCCTTCCATATATAAACCTTTCCTTGACTTTTTATATTCATGAACTAATACAATGAATTAATACATATTTTCTATGCATTTTTGATCCCTGAAAGGTTAAAAAATGGCCATAGGTACTATTACTATTACATAGGAACTATTACCATTGATTAGTATATATTATCAAACGTGCTTTTCTATAAATTAAATCCTATTTAAAACCAAACCAAAAACATCATGAATCATGTAAAACAGAATCATTTTTAGATTCAAGAAAAATACACCCTCTGTATTTTTCCTCAGTTGAAAGTAAACGGCCTAGAGTAAATTATGTCTTCAAATCTCATCTTACGTTCTTCTGGTCCCTTTTCCGCTTTAGGAGCCCAGATCTCCTGCTCTCAAAATTCTTTTCTTCTACCCTTTACCAAAATAAGGGAATTCAGTAACATTTCACAGAAAAAAAATATCCAAAGTGAATCCCTCTCTTGCATCTGTTACTTTCTTTTAACTTTTTTAAAATGTGGCATGAACCTCTCCCATTCACTCAACATCACCATAAAAATAGTAATAATAATGAAATGGTAAATACCAGCTAACAGGCAGAGAGATTACTTGTGGGGTAGTGGCTCCCCAAAGTAACAGGTCACTTCCGTTGCCCCTGGAGTTAACTGTGAGTTATGCTTCAAGAGTGTTTTGACCATGAGGGCTAATGAAATGGCCCCTAGTCTAATCCTACCAGATGCCAGCCTCTGCCACTTCAAGGATGTCTAAAACTGTGGGAAAGCCTAATCCCCTGACTTCTCCGTGTTACATCTCACAGTTTGAGCCTTGGAAGAGAAAGTGATCTGACCGTCTGTAGTTCTCAAACCAGAGGGTCAACTTGGGTCCAGTGTCCAATCCTGAACCAATTAACTATGACCAGTGGGGCAAAATCTAGATGGATAAAGGACTATGATTGGCCTAGCCTGTGTCAGATACTCATGCTTGAATAATTAAGTATTGTCAATGAGGGGATACTATGGTTGGTCTAGTTTGGATCAGGTACCTACAATATAAGGAGCTCTGTAGCATAGTGCCTAAAGCACTTGACTGCTAACCAGAAGGCTGGCAGTTCAAACCCACCAGCCACTCCTCGGAAGGAAGATGGGGCAATCTACTTCCGTAGTGATACTGCCTCGGAAACCCAAGGAGGGGTCGCTGCGAGTCAGGTCCAACTCAACGGCCCATAACAACAACAACAACCTACAATATAATATAATAAATGATTGTTACTGTTATTGTCAGGTGCCTTCAAGTGTTTCCAACTCACAGTGACACTCTGAACAACAGAAAGAAACAGTGTCTGATCCTGTGCCACCCTCACAATCATTTGAGCTCATTGTTGCAGCCCTAGGTCAATCCATCTCATTGAGGGGTCTTTCTCTTTTTCACTGACACTCTGTTTTACCAAGCATGATGTCTTTCTCCAGAGAATGGTCTATCCTAATAATATGTCCAAAGTATGTGAGCTGAAGTCTTGCCATCCTTGTTTCTAAGGAGTTGTGCTACTTCCAAGATAGATTTGTTTGTTCTTCTGGCAGTCCATAGTATGTTCAATATTCTTTGCAAACACCATGATACAAGGGTCTCAGTTCCTCTTTCCTTACTCATCGTGCAGCTTTTGCACACATATGAGACACTTGAAAATACCATGTCATAACAAGGACTTAGCTGTGATGGAAAATCACATTGATTAAAGGTAGGATTGTATAGCTAATTATTGCTAATTGTTGTCAATAAGTTGTGCACCTGTAAAATGTTGAGTTGCCAAAAGTTATGTGCTAGCTATATTTACAACAAGAAGAAAAGAAGAAAAGTAGCTGCTGAGGCTGTTTATGCACAACCAAACACCTCATGGAATTTGATTTCTTAGTTTATAGGTTTTGGGTGATGATTTCATGGGACGTCCTAGTTAATTGCCCTAATAACATATTCAATGCTTCTGTTCTGCCTCTTACTTTTTTGTGTATTGCCCTGGGTATTAAAAGCTTGTAAATAGCCATCCAAGGCACAACAATTGGTCTCTCTTCATCTGTAACAACAAAAGAAGAAGGAAAATCAGAAATAGGAGTAGGATATGAATTGGGTTGTGAAGTGCCTCCATGAACAACTGCCTCCTTTGCCCTTGTTGTTTGTTGTTGTTGTTATGTGCTGTCAAGTCGGACCCGACTCATAGCAACCCCTCCTTGGGTTTCTGAGGCGGTATCACTACGGAAGTAGATTGCCCAATCTTCCTTCCAAGGAGTGGCTGGTGAACTAGATGGTATCCAGCTACCATTACTGAACCCCAAAGTGGGAAATATAGAACTGAATTTGAAATTCTCATGGACTGTAGACTTTCTGGAGCCATGGACGGTGGGTGAACCCCTGAAATTATTGCCCAGAGATAAACTTTAAACATGAAACGAAATATATCCCCTCCAGTCTTCTTAAAACCCAACAAGAGTTTATCTTAACTAGTAAAAAAGGATTGCTTTAATCAGTAGGCTCTTTTAAAAACTATCTATATGGGTTCAGATTGACAACAACTTGAAAGGTTAGATAGGAAAGTCAATGTACAGTGAGTTTATGTCAATGAGGGAGGAAAGACTCACAAAAGGAGGGTGAGTATGGTTGCATAACTCAAAAAAATGTTACTAAGTTATACATATAGAAACTGTTGAATTGGTGTATGTTTTGCTATGTATGTTCTCAGGAACAATAAAATAGATACAATTTCAAGAAAGAAAAAAAAACATCATTACTGTTGAGTCTTTTCTGACTCACAGCAACATCCCCCCCCCCCCCAAATAGTTACTTATTACAGGGGAAAAAAAAAAAGAAGAAGAAAGATAATGTCATGGCTTGGCTCAGATGAACTTTAGTTCTTGAAGTGACCTCTTTGCTTTTCAACAGTTTAAAAAGGCCTTATGAAGCAGAATTGCCCAATGTGATACATCATTTGATTTCTTGACTGCTGCTTCCATTAGCACTGATTGTGGATCCAAGTAAAATGAAATCCTTGACAATTTCAGTCTTTTCTCTGTCTATCATGTCGTTACATATTGGTTCAGTTGTGAGGATTTTTGTTTTCTTTATGTTGAGGTGTAATCCATTCTGAAGACTTTAGTCTTTGATCTTCATTAGTAAGTGCTTCAAGTCCTCTTCACTTTTAGCAAACAATGTTGTGTCATCTGCATATTGCATGTTGCTAATGAGTATTCCTCCAATCCTTAAACCACGTTTTTCTTCATATAGTCTACCTTCTTGGATTATTTGCTTAGCAGACAGATTGAATAAGTATGGTGAAAAGATACAACCTTGATACACACCCTTCTTGAGTTTAAACCATATTGATATCCCTTGATTGGTTTGAATGACTGCTTCTTCTTGTATGTACAGGTTCCTCATGAGCACAATTAAATGTTCTGGAATTCCTAATCTTCTCAATATTATCCATAATTTGTTACGAAGCACACAAATTCCTTTGGCTGGTCAATAAAACATAGGTGAATGTCTTTTATTTTCTGCTTTCAACCAAGATCATCAGGCAATGACATCTCTTGTTCCATATCCTCTTTTGAATCCAGTTTGAATTTCTGGCAGTTCTCTGCTGAGGTACTGCTGTACCCATTTTTGAATTATTGTCAGCAAAATTTTCTGTGTGTGTGATATTGTTATTGCTCCATAATTTCTGCATTCTGCAGTTTATAGAAGTTGCTATTTCTGTCAGGGAAGAATTGAGAAGCTTCAATAGGTTTACCCCTGAAGAAAAGATGGGATATGGATTTGTCATGAGCGGGAAAGTGACTTTCTAGAGTAGAGAAACACTTAGCAGACAAATGGAGATGAAGATGTTGTGAGCATATATGGAGTCACTGAGTAACTGCTTGGCTGGAAGCTCAACCATGGGAAGACCAAAAATCAGTAGTAAGTCTAGAGCTATTACTAGGGCTTTGAACATCAAAGAAAGAAGTTTGAATATGATTCTGCAGGCCATGAAACCGCATTTAAGACTTTTGAATATAGCAAAGAAACGATTAGAAGAGAAAGTTTGGGGAAATAATCTGAAGTCTTGTGTACAAAGAGTTGGAAAAAGGAGAAACAAAAAGTGAAAAAAAACAAAACCTGAAAAGATTTACAGTAAACAATTTAGAGCAGAGGGTCTCAAACCTTAGTGTAGGGAACCCTTGGTGAGCTTATTAAAAATGTAAATGCCTGTGCTCATCCCTTCAAAGATATTTTTTAAAAGCACAAGTGGGCAAGTGAAAGTCATCAAGGACCACACTCTGAGAAATGCTGATCTTAGGAAATAGCTTGGATGACCAGTTTTACAGATTAAGGAGAATGAAAGTCTTTGTTCACTCTTGCAACTCACTGAACTCTCAGAGCTCTGAAAGTTAGCCTTGGTGTTACTGTAATTTAACTGAAGTCAGAGCCAAGCAGAAGGTTGAAGATGCAAAAGTTCATCTTTTCAAAGTTTATGTGGGTTCTGTTTCATGTGGTGCCATCTCCGTGTGGATAAGTCAATTGGAAATTTTACAGCATGACTCACCCAAAGAATAGCATTGAGTTCTGTGGTTTCAGTGGGGAGCAGTGCCAGTAGAGATTAATGTATTCTGTTTTAAGACTACGTGTAATTATTTTATGTAGCTTCAAGATTCTGTTCTCTACTTGAAACCTATGCAAATTCAAATTCAGTGTAATTTTAATGACAAAGGAAGACTTGGGCTGTTTAACAAAGGGAAGGTTGGTATGAATCATCAGGTTTTTGGCAGCTTTTCTGTAGAAAGAAGGAGGAGTGTTAAGTATTTCTAGGAGCAGTGTATTTGTAGACTTTGCTTGGCTTTGCTTGGCTAGTCTTTGTTAAATAATTAATTTTAAGTCTTTTTAAAATCCACCTACGTTGTTTCCTGAATCAGGAAGCAATAAAATGCTTATCCTGTGTTGGTAGATAAATTCTAAGATCCATGTTAAGACTGATTTAATATGAGTGCCAGATAGTATTTCATTTTTTAAAAATTCTTTTGTGTGTTTTTCTTGTGCAACATGATAGTCTTAATGTGGTTTATCTTAGATTAAGAGCTACTAATGTTCTGAAGTGATAGTAAGATTTTCTTTGAACCCTTTTCTTTTTCCTTTTGATCATTCTAACTTGTTTCCACAGTTTTCTTTTGCAGTTCAACTGGACACCTGGACTTTGAAAAGTCCTCATTCCTTTGGCTCAGGGCTTGTCAGGGTTACTTTCATGTTGCCAAAAGCAGTGATAGCTAGCAGGTGTTGATCTTACTCAGCCTTTCAGTATTTGATATGGTTGACCATTTCCTCTTTAAGACATTTTGAGAATTTTCTACTCTGAATTCCTTGTACCCAATAAACCGCCATTGTTCCTAGATATCTTTTATTGTTTCATCCTTCTCTTCCAGACCTCTAAATTTTGGTATGTCCCTGGTCTGTCTCCTGAACTTTCATCTATTTTTAAAGCTCTCCCTAAGAAAACTTTTCCTGTGTCTTTAAATGCTATTTTTATGCCATTGATTATCCATGTTATATCTCCAGATCTTAACTTATCCCACATGAATATTCAATAAGTATCTCAAATTGGTGGTGTAGTGCCTAAGGCATTTTACTGCTAACCAGAAGGCTGGTGGTTCAAACCCACCAGCCTCTTCTCGGAAGGAAGACTGGGCAATCTACTTCCTCAGTGATACCACCTCAGAAACCCAAGCAGGGGTCACTACGTGTTAGATCCAACTCAACAGCAGTGACTTAGAAAATGAAATTCTTCATTTCATTCTTTCAAGCCTCCAATGTCCTCCCTCAAATTTCCCCCATTTCAGTAGATGACACTACCATACAACCATACACAGAGTTACTCAAGAGAAAAAGTTGGCAGTCATCGTTGACATTTCATATTTTACAACCTACCATAAAAGGCTATTAGGTTTACCATCAACATATATCCCAAATCCATCTATCAGTTCTATTTCTACTACTATCTCCCTAATTCAAGTTATCAAACCTCTTACCACATTAGCTTCCTCATTGGCCTACATACTTCGTCTCTTGCTCTTTTAAAGCTAGTATCTACATAGCAGCTGGGGTGATTGTACCCTCAGAACAAGTCTCTCTTCTTGAAAATCCTTCACTGGTTTCCTGTTGCTAGTGGGTTAAACATCTCTTCCAAGAAGTATCTGCTTCACCTGACCAAGGCCTTCAGGGGCCTTACAGCATGTGGCCACTGCATCTCTCTCCTCTATACTTGAGTCACGCTCATCTTATTTCAATTCCTAGCTGGTTCCCCTTGCATGAAATTTCTTCCCTTAGATCCTTATATGGTTGGCTCCTTATTTTCCTCATCTTGGAGAAAATTTTTCTGTGCATGCTATATAAAATGTAAAACCATCTTAAACACACACAGACACGCACACACCTCTGCTATCATTATCATTAGTTTTAACTATTACCACTATCTTCTTTTTAATTTTTTTTCTATTATTACCAATAGAAATTAAGCTTCATGAGATCAGGGTCCTCGTCTTTTTGGTATACTGCTATAGAAAGTACCTGGCTGATAATAGGTACTTAAAGAATCTTTGTTAAAAGGATAAGCACATTTCTGTTCTGTGAATGAGGTTAGGACTATGTCTTGTACTTCAGAAATAAGAACTTAGTACGATGTATACCAAAAATACATCTTTGGATAAAAGAGACTAAAGTCTTTATGAAGTGGTCAATAGAAGGAGGCTCTTATTATTATTTTTTTTAATATAAATGGATTTTATTGAAATATAATTTATGTACAGTGAAATACACAAAACTAAAGTGACATGGCTCAATGTATTTTTTATTTTTTTTTGGAGTGTTTCCTTCCCTCCCCTCCCACCTCTGGGAATCAACAAAGTTTCCTTCCATATATAAACCTTTCCTTGACCCTCCACAACAAGGAACTAATACTATATTTGTCCTTCTGTAATTGACTTATTTCTCTTAGCATAATGTCCTCCAAGTTCATCCATATTATGTGGTGTTTTTCAGACTCTATATTATTCTTTAGTGCTGCATAGCATTCCATTATGTGTATGCACCATAATTTGGTCATCCACTCTTCCACTCTAAATTTTAGAGATAAGTCCCTTGCCAGATATGTAATTATCGGCAAATGTGAATTTGTTGCTGTCATTTTTGTTATGTGCTTTTTCATAGTGTTGATTTCCTTGTTCCATGTAATTTTCTATGCTGAGCTCATTTTGTTTATGAATCATATTATCACATCCTTCATTGCTATTGTTTTAGTATTTGCTGAATATTTATGCTGGTTCTCTTTTTTGATGTGAAGGTTTATCATTTTTCTTTGAGGTTACCCTGTGATTTATAGTTTTCTTCCCAAGTTTAGAGCAGTCCATTCTATCTTGTAGTTGTCTTGACTTCCCTACCATCTAGAAGTTCTGTAACGACACAATTTTTTCCCTTTTTTTGGTTTGTAGTTGTCCTCATTTGTCAAGTGATGTCTCTGGTTCCCTGTTTACAGTCTTGTAGGCTTATTTACTTTGGATACTTCCATAGCTGGGTTGGTTTCTGGGTTATATCATCATATGTGTTAATGATCACATTGTTGTTGGCTGTTGTTATTTCTCTGTCAAAACGATTCCTTTTAACATCTCTTATAAGGTTGGTTTGGTTTTAACAAATTCCTTTAATTTTTGCTTATCTGGAAATGTCCTAATTTCACCATCATATTTGAGGGACAGTTTTGCTGGGTACGTAATTCTTGTTTGGAAATTTTTCTCTTTCAGGGTTTTATATATACCATCCTATATATATATTCTTGCCTGCATGGTTTCTGTCAAGAAATCTGAGCTTAGTCTTATTGGTTGCCCCTTGTAAGTAACTTTTCGTTTTTCCCGTGCTGCTCTTATGAGTCTTTCTCTGTCTTTGGTTTTGTTGAGTTTGATGATGATATGTCTGGGTGATTTTCTTTTGGGTCTATCCTGTTTGGGGTTCATTGGACTTCCTGAATGGATATATTCTCACCTTTCATCATAGCAGGAAAATCTCTTCCAACAAATCTTCAACAATTTTCTCTGTGGTTTTATTTGTCCCTTCCTGTTCTGGAATTCCAATTACATGTAGGTTAATCCCTTTGGTGGTATCCCACATGAATCTTAGGCTTTCTTCATTTTGTTTTGATCTTTTTTCTGACTTATCCCTTTCCAAAGAAGTGTTCAGGTAATTACCTTCAATCTCCCTAATTCTATCTTCCATTGATTCAGTTCTGCTCCTTTCCCCATTCAATGTCTTATCTATTTCTGAAACTTTAGTATTACTCTTCTGGATTTCTGGGTGTAGATTTTCTATCATTTCTAATTTTTCATTTATTTTGTCATTTTGTTCTTGTATTGTCTTTTGAAATTATTCTAGGGTTTTCTCTGTGTTTTCCTTGATCTGTCTCTCAATTCATTGAAGATACCTAAATATAATTATTTTGAATTCCTTATCAGGGAGTTCCAATGTTGCGTCTTCCTCAGGGATGTGTTTTGGGTCTGTATCCTGGTCCTTTGCTTCTCCTGCTTTATCTTGCTTCTTTGTGTGGACTGTGATGCTCTGTTGTCTCCGAGGCATTTTTGAGATTTTTGTGTTTATATTTAATTGGTGATTGTATGCAGTGACTTGCCCATGATTTTTGTTTTCTTGGTTTTGGTTGTATGTTATCTGTGCAAGCAGGGTACTGTGCTGTGCCCCTCTATTCACTAGTTGACAGCACTTATACATTCACCACCTGTCTCATTTCCTGTTGTCAGCCTCTTGTATGTCCCTGCCAACCTTGGCAAACAGAGCCTATTCTTAGGTCTCTGGAATCTGAATGAGAATGCTATCACTTTAAAATCCAGCTCATAAACATTCAAAATGGCTGTGCCCTCGGTCACTTTAAATATCCAAAATGACCACCACTTATAAACATTGAATATGGCTATGCCCTTGGTCACTTTGAATATCAAAGTGGCTGTCGTGCATAAACAATCAAAATGGCCATGCCCTCTGGACAGCGGAAAGTCAACAGCTCAGGTTATCTCCCTCCTTGCTGTTTCCAGTAGGAGGCTCTTGGCATGAAGCACCTTCCTGGAAAAATTCGGTAAGATTAAATGGTGAAATGGATTCCACCTGACCAACAGATGATGATTCAAAGCAAACACATAGGACATAAACAAATAAGCCAAGGAAAGGCTTTCTTTCAGGTGGAGTACAGGACTTCTGTGATAAGTCAATAGACCAGGCTGGTTGAAAACTAGAAAGAGTAGGGTGAAAATGAGATGGTAGAAATCTTTGGGAACACCAAAAGAAGTGCCGCCTTTCTCTAGAGGAAAGTAGTAAGACTTCAAAATGGAAGGCAAATTCCAATTTAGTACAGGATCTGAAATACCAGGGTGGAAAAAAAAAAAAAAAAAAAAACCCTCCCTGGAAAGAGAGGAATCCTAAGAAGAGAG
Source organism: Orycteropus afer afer (assembly GCF_000298275.1). Classification (NCBI taxonomy): domain Eukaryota; kingdom Metazoa; phylum Chordata; class Mammalia; order Tubulidentata; family Orycteropodidae; genus Orycteropus; species Orycteropus afer. The sequence continues at coordinate 7,677,697 of NW_006921594.1, forward strand.
AAGGGTGTGATCCATGACTAAAATCCTACTACTCATGTCATGCTGTGGTGGCTTGCATGTTGCTGTGAGGCTGGAGGCTATGCCACTGATATTTCAAATATCAGCAGGGTCACCCATGGTGGATAGGTTTCAGCAGAGCTTCCAGACTAAGACAGACTCTGAAGAAGGAAAGGGCCATCCACTTCTCAAAGAATTGGCCAGTGAAAACCTTATGAATAGCAGTGAGACACTGTCTGATATATTATTGGAAAACTTTATGAATAGCCCAGAACATTGTCCAATATCATGCTGGAAGATGAGCCTTCAGGTCGAAAGACACTCAAAATATGACTAGGGAAGAGCTACCTTCTCAGAGTAGAGCTGACTGTACTCCGTGATGTGAATGGAATAAAGCTTTTGGGACCTCCATTGGCTGATGTGGCACAACCTAAATGGGAAGAAACAGATGCAAACATCCACTAATAATTGGAACATGGAATGTATGAAGTATGAATCTAGGAAAATTGGAAGTTGTAAAAAATGAAATGGAACGCATAAAAATCTATATCCTAGGCATTCATGAGCTGAAATGGACTGTTTTTGGCCATTCTGAATCAGACAACTATATGATCTACTATGTTAGAATGACTAATTGAAGAGAAATGGTGTGGCATTCATCAACACAAAGATTGTTTCACTATCTATCCTGAAGTGCAGTGCAGTCAGTGGTAGGATAATATCCATATGCCTCCAAGGAAGACCAGTTAATACTATTGTCACTCAAATTTATGTACCAACTACCATTGCCAAAGACGAGGAAATTGAAGATTTTTACTAATGTCTGCAGTCTGAAATTGACCAAACATGCAATCAAGATGTGTTGATTATTACTGGAGATTGGAATGCAAAAGTTGGAAACAAAGGAGAATCACCAGTAGTTGGAAAATATGGCCTTGGAGACAAATGATGATGGAAATCGCATGACAGAATTTTGCAAGACCAACAACTTATTCATTACAAATACCTTTTTTCAACAACACAAATATCGGCTATACATGTGCACTTCACCAGATGGAATACACAGGAATCAGACCAAGTCTGTGGAAAGAGGAGATGGAGATGGAAAACCTCAATAGTTTCAGCTAAAACAAGGCCAGGAGGTGATTGTGGAAGAGCTCATCAATCGCTCATACGTAAGTTCAAGTTGAAGCTGAAGACAATTAAAACAAGTCCACAAGAGCCAAAATATGACCTTAATTATGTTGTTGTTGTTATTTAATTATATCCTTCCTGAATTTAGAGACTGTCTAAAGAATGGATTTGATGCATTGAACACCAATGACTGATAACCGGAGGAATTCATCAAGAACATCACCTATGAAGAAAGCAAAAGGTCATTAAAAAGACAGATAAAGAAGAAAAGTCCAAAATGGATGTCAGAAAAGACTCTGAAACTTTCCCATGAATGAAGAGTAGCTAAAGCAAATGGAAGAAATGACAAAATAAGACAAAATAAGAGCAGAACAGAAGATTTCAAAGAGCAGCTCGAGAAGACAAAGTCAATTATTATAATGAAATGTGCATAGATCTTGAGTTGTTGTTGTTGTTATGTGCCGTCGAGTCGGCCCTGACTCATAGCGACCCCTCCTTAGGTTTCCGAGGCAGTATCACTCCGGAAGTAGGATTGCCCAACCTTCCTTCCGAGGAGTGGCTGGTGGGTTTGAACCGCCAGCCTTCTGGTTAGCAGTCAAGTGCTTTAGCCATTATGCTACCAGAGCTCCCATCTTGAGTTAGAAAACCAAAAAGGAAGAACATTCTAGGCATTTCTCAAACTGAAAGAACTGAAGAAAAAAGGCCTCAAGTTGCAATATTGAGAGTTCCTAATAGGATCTCCTCAGAAGGAAGGGTGGGCAATCTACTTCTGTAATGATACTGCCTTGGAAACTAGAGGGGTCACTGTGAGTCAGGCAGACTCAATGGCATATAACAACTACAACAATAGGATCTCTGGTGGTGGTGTAGTGCCTAAGGCATTTGACTGCAAACCAGAAGTTTCAAATCCACCAGCCACTCCTCAGAAGGAAGACTGAGCAATCTACTTCTGTAGAGATACTGCCTTGGAAACCCAAGGAGGGGTTATTATGAGTAGGAATTGACTCAATGGCAGTGAACTTGGGTTTTTTTTTAATGTGCAAAGTATTAAATAATGCAGGAAACATCAAAAGAAGATGGAAGGCATACACAGCCACTGTATCAAAAAGAATTGGTCAATATTCATCCATTTCAGGAGGTGTCCTATGATCAAGAAACAGTGGTAGTGAAGGAAGAAGTCAAAGTTGCGCTGAAGGAATTGGCAAAGAACAGAGCTCCAAAAATTGGCAAAATACCCATTGAGATGTTTTAACAAACAGATGCTGTGCTGGAGGCACTCAGCTATGCCAAGAAGTTTGGAAGACAGCTACCTGGCCAACTGACTAGAAGAGATCCATACTTGTACCTATTTCAAAGAAAGGTGATCCCCCAGAATGAGGAAATTATCAAAAACTATCATTAATATCACAAACAAGTAAAATCTTGCTGAAGATAATTCAAAAACAGTTGCAGCAATATATTGACAGAGAACTTCCAGGAATGCAAGCTGGATTCAGACAAGGATATAGAATGAGGGATATCATTGCTGATGTCAGATGGATCTTGGCTGAAAGCAAAGGATACCAGAAAGATGTTTACTTGTGTTTTATCAACTGTGCAAAAGCATTTGATTGTGTGGATCATAACAAATTATAGATAACATTGAGAAGAATGAAAAGTCAGAATACTTAATTATGCTCATGAAGAACTTGTACATAGACCAGGGGGCTGTCATTCGAACAGAACAAGGGGATACTGCATGGTTTAAAATCAGGAAGGGAGTGCATCAGGGTTGTATCCTTTCACCATACTTATCCATCTATATGTAGAGCAAATAATCCGAGAAGCTACACTATATGAAGAAGAGCATGCCATTGGGTTTGGAGGAAGGCTCATTAACAACCTCTGATATGCAGATGACACAGTTTTGCTTGCCGAAATTAAGGATGACTTAAAGCACTTACTGATGAAGATTAAAGATTACAGCCTAGAGTATGGATTACGTCTCAACATAAAGAAAATGAAAGTCCTCACAACTGGACCAATAAGCAGCATCATGATAACTGGAGAAAAGATTCTCGTGTAGCACTTAAACAGTGTTCAGTAATGTAGATACTTGAAGAAATGTTCACTTTTTTGGATTGTTTGTTTTTCAGTTGTTGGCTGGGTAGATATTGTGGAACTTCAGAGACATCTCATTCTAAACATTAGGTGCTCTCTTTTGTATTACACTTAAGCATATTCTGCCTTTTCTTTTTTAGGTTAAGGTTTGAAAAGTGTGATTAGTTTCAAATGATTTACAAATTGGTGAATCAGATTTTAATTAGGAACTAGGTGGCAGAAATGAGAGTATGTTAATTAAGCATGTATTTTCTCAGAAGTTTTAGTAGCTCTGCATCTATTTACTTATATATAACCCATTGACACTGAATCAATCCTGACTCATAGAAACCCAGTAGGACAGAGTAGAACTGCCCCCTAGCATTTCCAAGGCTGTAAACTTCATGGAAACAGAGTGCCACATCTTTCTCCCTCAAATCTCATCTTTGTCCTGCAGCACCACTGGGCGAGTTCAAACCGCTGACTTTCAGTTCACAGCCAAGGGCTTAGCTACTGCGCCGCCAGGGCTCTGCCCAGTTGCATCCTTTTCCAGGATAATGTTAAAGTAATTGAGGTTGCCTGTACTATATTTCTCTCTCTTTTTTTTTCTGGAAATTTTATTCCTTCTTCAGAGGTTTCTCTTTGCATTCAGTTCAGGAGCTGTTAAAACTTGGCTCTGCTCCAGAACAAGAAATTGATTAGATTGTGCAAAGAATAATGGATACAGGCTGGTCAATTCAAGGAAAATTTTATGTGTAAAAAGCTCCCAATACAAGGCTTAGTGTAGTATTTTACTCATTACAATTACTCATATAAACACAAGTACCTGGCTTGTGTAAACAGAGTGTGTGCCTGCCAAATGCCAGTTCACATTTTCCACTGTGAGATATTTCCTGAAGATAGAAAATGTCCTAGCATTCTTTGTTTCTATCCCTTTTACCTAGCCCAGGGCCTGGCACTCATATGTTTAATGAATGTCTAGACTAGAGTAGTTGTGAATAAAATATGCAATAAATGAACTATGCTTTGAACTCCCTAGCGTCTGGTACTAGATTTGATCAAAATTATAACTATATAACCCACTGTGCTATTGTTATACTTGGGGTGATTGATTTTGGTTCTTGTGGCTAAACTAGCTTCAAGGGCTGTCTGATCTCACACAGCTACTACTATGGCTGTAATTACTGCATCTATGAATTTCATGCCCCCTCTGTTTTAAACAGATCAATGGGCTAAGGGAGTAAGAAAAGCGAACACATCTTTAGCCAAAATAATATATACCAGGTGTTCTTTTTCTCGGCTTGAGTTAGTCAGTCCTGCTCATCCAATACCTACCTCATGCTTGTCCGTACAGATCACTGAATTTAAAACTAGTTATACATTTTTGTTGTGTTATGTTTTTAAATCGAACCTTGTATCCAAAATAAAAAGAACTAGAGGCAGAAACTTTTCAAAGTGATAGTTGTGTCTCTTTGAAGGTCAGCTGCCTTCTGTTAATTATTCTGTTTTGTGCTCTCTATGTTGATGATTTTCATCTAGAGCCCTAAAGACCCATGGGGTGCTTCCAGGATGGCAGCACCTCACTGCGGCAGTACGTATTAGGGCTTGAGAAATGTCAGCCTCAGAAAACTCAACATGAGGATAATGAGTTCAGGCATTTCAGAAACCAACCAGCTTCACAGACTGGCACTTGAGTGTAGTCATGCTTATTTTTGAAACATAAGAGCTTGAGGCTTACCTCCTGAAATAAAGAGTTTTCAGACATGCATCTAGAGGAGCCTGGGTTGGTGGCTGCTTTAACATTCAAGGGAATGGCGTAACTACTCAGCTTGATCCGAACTGAAGTCTAGAGATGTGACAAAGAAGAGATATTCAGAGGTAGTAACATTCACAGAAAACTTCTTAATTAAAATAAAATAAGATTTGTTTGCAATAATTGTGTTCATATTTCTCATCCTTTACCTCCCCACCTACATAAAGCCATTACTCATACATTTCATGATAGAAATGTGTAAAGACTTCACACAGCATTCTTAAGCTGTATAGTAATAATTAGACACCACATTAGTTCTTACCACGTAAGGAGGGTATAAGTAAAAATATCTCACATAAATAAAATTCCCTTTTATCTAATAGTCTACATAGAAGTGTGATTTACTTTTTATACACAGGCAGTCCTCAGGTTATGAACAACCTCCCTTTGTAACTGTCTTTAAGTCTGCAAGTGGAAATTGGAGGTGAGTCAGAACAGCTGTATATGGTTCTTATTTGCCCTTACTTTAGTGTAAGAAAAGTCTCAAAGTCTTTTCAGGGATTTATAGGCTGCGTGTGCAGCAAGTGAAGGTGATTGTGATGAAGAGTTTATTGCAAGTTGGGGGGGGGCGTGGTTCAGTCAACTCCAAGTAAGGGCCAATTCCCATAACATTAAAGGACAAGTAAGATTTGTCCATAAGTTGGACATTCTTAACCCGGACACTGCTTGTATAGAAATTTGCCTCTGTGTTTGTAATAGGTAATTGTGCTTGAGGCTCTTTTCATGCATTTTAGGTTATTTGAATGTCTTGTAAAATACTGCTATCAGGCTGGTGTGTGCAGGAGCATGTTGCTGTATGTATATGGTTGATTTAGGGAACACTGGAAGATAGCCCATGAACTGATCGCTCGATGTGAGATGCCCAAGACCTGAGATTCATTCCTTTAAGACTTTTGTGAAAAACCCTTAGTATAATGTAAATACCTCTAAAAACCAAAAAGCAAACCCATGCTATTAAGTAGACTCAGACTCATAGCATCTCTGTAGAGCAGGGTAGAACTGCCTCACAGGGTTTACCCAGGCTGTGAATCTTTACAGAAGTAGACTGCCTTATCTTTCTCCCTCAAAGTGGCTGGTGGGTTCAAAGCACCCACCTTTTGGTAAGCAAAACAAACCCAGTGCAGTCGAGTCAATTCCAACTCATAGTGAACTCCATTGGATTTCCAAGGCTATAAATCTTTATGGAGGTAGATTGCTTCGTTTTCCTTCTATGGAGCAGCTGGTGGGTTTGAACCGCCAAACTTCTGGTTAGCAGTGAAGTCCTTATCCGCTGCACCACCTGGGCTCCCCAGGCATCCTTAAAAGAGTAGTAAATTGAAATGTACTATGTTTCCCACCCCACCCCCCAAAGCATGGAGTAATTTTTTAAGGTTGGCAAATTGTTGTGTTAGAAAGATTTTTTTATTTTTATTTTTTTTATTGTGATTTAGGTGAAAGTTTACAGACAGAGCAAATTCACTTTCCATACAGCAGCTCACTTACATTTTGTCTCATGACTTTGACTGCAATTTCCCACAATGCAACAGCTCCCCTCTCACTTCCTCACCATAGTTACGTCTTCCCTGTGTCCTTTTCAACATGCACTCCTGTTTCCCCACCCACCCACCCAGCTGTCTGCCTGTGAGGAAGGAGATTTTTGAGGATGACTCTGAGGAAGAGGAGATTAGAATAAGGAGGTTTCACGGTGGGGAGGATGAGTGTTCTGAGGATCCTGGTATGGATGGAGTTTTGCAGGTGAGAGCACCCCCAAGGGACAGCTCAAGTCACAAAGAGAGAGCAGGTGGAGACTGAGTATTGTGGATGACTCCACAAGGAAGAGATACTCTGCCTTTTCTGATCTCTGACTCAGGCAATCTTCCTTCTTCCTGCTTCTACCCAATAATCTTTGTGTTATATTAACCCTTGCTTGTATTTCTATCAACTAATTACCAAATATTTACTTGACTCTTAAATTTTGCCTATCACCATTTCTAATTCTATCACTCAGTCTTGCTAAATTAATATTTTTCATATATTCTTTGCCTTACCCTAATGAGAAATGGCTTAAAGTATAGTAACAGCCAAAAGCCTGAATTTTGAATCCAAACAACAAATATAGTAGACATCCATGGATAAGGATTTATGAACATACTTTGCCATTTATAAAACAAATTTTAAAACATGTCAATCATATCCTTAAAATAGCCCATCTAACAAGCCACAAACAGAATCCTTCAACTGATTTTCCTCAGAGAAATGCTTGCTTTCTTTTCAGACTTTTTTACTCCTATAAATACTTAGTTGCAAATACATAGAGGTACATTGATATTCTTAGATGATTTTAAGGAAGTTCTGCTGGAGTTAGTCTATACAAGTGCACTAAAGGCATTCTGATGATGTAGTGGTTAAAGCCTCCGGCTGCCAATCAGAAGATCAGTGGTTTGGACCCACTAGCAGCTCTGCAGGAGAAAGATGGGGCAGCGGCTTCTGTAAAGATTTACAGCCTTGGAAACCCTGTGGGCACAATTCTTCTCTGTCCTACAGGGTTTCTATGAGTCAGAATCAACTTGATGGCAGTGGGCTTGGTTTGGTTTAAGTACACGAATGCCCACCCATTCCTTAAAAAAAAAATAGTTTGGAAAATAAATGAAAGTTTTTCAGTTTATTTCCCCCAGGAAAAGTTGAGCTGAATGCAGGTTCTATTCTATAAATGGAAAGTTGCTTAGCTCTGTTGGCCTAGTGCCTAAGGCATTTGACTGCTAACCAGAAGGCTGGTAGTTCAAACCCACCAGCTCCTCAGAAGGGAGATTGGGTAATTTCCTCCCGTAGAAATACCGCCTGGAAAACCCAAGGTGGGAGTAGCTATAAGTCGAATTGACTCGAGAACAGTGAGTTTGGTTTCTTTTTGTTCTGCTTAATTAACGAATAGAGAAAATACAGGGGAGAGAGAGAGAGAGAGAGAGAGAGACTGTTTTTCTCTGGGTTCATCAACACTGCCTGACTGTTTTCTCAAGGAGGGTGTCTTTGATGATTAAGTCACTTGTCAGATTTGCATTGATATGCAAAGTACCATTTTATATCTCAAGAAGCTCCACCATCTGTTACTAGCATTCTTCCAGCAGGAAGTTCAAGAGAATAGCATTTGTAAGGTAAAAATACATCCAGCCTCAGCTAAAGCTTCAAACAATTGTTTATAATTAAGAAACTGAACTCAGAGTAGATGCTGATTGAATGCACTTGACAAGAATGAAATAAAGGATAACACTGAGAGTAGAGGCAGGATGTGAGAATGCTGAAGGGCAGGGTATATATTTACATTTCTTCTTGACAAACATCAGAAAAATCTCAGTCTTAATTTTTACTTTAAGAGAACGTTATCAAGTTATATATGTGATCCTTAGTTAAATGTTAGGAGTTCTGGTAGCATAGTACCTAAGGCTAATCAGAAGGCTGGCGGTTCAAACCCACCAGCCACTCCTCGGAAGCAAGGTTGGGCAATCTACTTCCGTAGTGATACCGCCTCGGAAATCCAAGGAGGGGTCGCTATGAGCCAGGTCTGACTCGAGGGCACATAACAACAACAACAACAACATCAGTTAAATTTTAGAGTTTGTCTGAATTTATCTCACTCATTCAGTGAATACTTGTTGGAGCCAACATGTTTTAGATGTGTATATTTATATGTATATTTCATGTGTATATTTCCGGTTGTGTTCTCAGAACCCCCACATTACTACTTCTGATTTGAAATTAGGCAAACAGAGCAAGCAGACAATTTTTCATTGGCCCATTGGCCTCAAAATAAATCCTGTTTGTTTCATGCAGAGTCAGACTTTAATATGTGGCTCTGCACAGGTAGGGGACTCAAAGAGATTATTTGATGAAAAGATAGCTCAAAAGATAAATTAAAACAATCCAGAGGAAAGTATAAATAACCCTTTATGCACCCTATGCTTTTTGGCAGTGATTTTGAGAAAAGCAACAGAAAAATTCAGAAGAGAACGAGTGATGTTAAGCACCCTTGGTACTCTGTGATTCTTAAATGATGGTTGGAACTTTGCATCACATATATACTTACTCTGTTAATGTTACCAATAGCATTTCCCTTTACTCCTTTAAACAATACACTTTTCATGTTTGTGTCAATACTTTTGACAATATGTGAACACACACTGCATTACTTTATTCCAATTTATAAATTACCTTCTTGAGCCCATTTCTACTATCAAAGTTTTTAAAGTAATAATCATCAAAGTTTGGAATATTATTTTCTATCATAAGTGTGATAGAAAACAATTAGAAATGTTTTTGAAACATGGGCAAAGTCTTTTGGACTTTTTATTCCATCATAACATAAGGCAGTCTGGTGATGCTATAGTTAAGGCATTGGGCTGCTAACCAAAAGGTTGGCGGTTCAAACCCAGCAGCTCCATGGGAGAGAGAATAGGCAGTCTGCTTCCATAAAGATTAACAGCCTTGGAAACGCTATGGACATTGCTATCAATCAAAGTTGGTTCAATGGCAGTTTTTTGTTTTTTGTTTTTTTTAATATAATCATAACTGTTGTTTACTGAGTACATGTTATGTATGGTAGAAAGTATTTTGTTTCCATTGCATCCCTATCTTTGCCATGTTGGATGAGAGTATGTCCATTTTCCCTGTGGGAAGAGAATAGAAAAGAACAACTAGATTTGATCTCAGCCTTTTGGAACTAACTGTAAAAGTAAATAAAATAATCCTCTAGCGCCTGCTCAGAAAGAACAGAAACACACTCTCTCATACACACACTTACTTTGGTGTGTGTTCACGCGTTGCCTGTTATTATTTATCTATGCCATCTTCCCTGTCTTCTTCTCCCCACTTAACAGAAACTCCTTCCTGGTGGGGGAAGTCCCAGCACTCAATACATGTGTGTTGACCTCACATTATCCAGGAAAATATAACTCTGCTTTCGAGGTTTAAAAACTCAAATTACAAACTCAAAAGGTACTAGTGAAAATCCTGTTCACTAAATAGAAGTTGTATGCTCAGAAAACAGAGGTTTTTATAGGTTCTGCAATAAAGGGGAAGGTTTAGTTATTTTGAGAATTCAAAAGCAAAGTGCCTTTTTCTATTGGATTTCTCTTTAAAAGTATGTATCTCTAGAGCAGGTAACCATTCCAGATCAAAAGGGCAGCATTGCCCAAGGACAGAGTTCAGAAGGCAAGCAAGAAAGAAGTTAAGAAGTTAAGAAAGAAGAAAAATGGAAAAGAGAAACATAAGAAGTAGGATGAGTGATGTTACATAGAGGGGATTGTAATTAACGACATGAAACAAAATGTGGATGAATTGTTGAGTGGCAAACTGATTGGCTCTGTAAACTTTCATCCAAATCACAATAAATAGTTTTTAGAAAAGTGTGTGTCTCTAAAGAAATTTTTACTCCCCACTGGAGAGTGTGAATGTATAAAAATTCACATGTATATGTATATGAGTATGTAATATATGTTATTTACACACACACATGCATATATATAATTCATTTCAGAAGGCACATAGTATCCACAATTTTTAATATAGAATATAATATGTTGTACGTATTTACCAGGAACTCTGGTGGTGTAGTGCCTAAGGCATTAGACTGCTAACCAGAAGGCTGGTGGTTCAAATCCAACAGCCACTCCTCAGAAGGAAGGTTGGGCAATCTACTTCTGTAGTGATACCACCTCGGAAACCCAAGGAGGGGTCGCTGTGAGTTGGATACGACTTGACGGTATTCAGTTTGGTGTGTTTTGGATGACATATTTACCACTTAAAATACATATTTTAGAATAAATCATGCTTGTCCTATGGACATAATCTACACTTGTAGTTTTTAAAAAAACAAAACAGAAAACGCTGTGCTGTTGAGTTGATTTCGACTCATAGCAACCCCCATTAGGTTTCTGAGGTGGTAGATTGCCTCATCTTCCTTCCATGGAGTGGCTAGTGCATTTGAACTGCTAACCTTCTGGTTACCAAGTGTCATAGAATTAATAACTGTTTGCCATGGCTTCTGAATCTGTGAAAGAAATTTGGATGTCATAAAAAATGCATGTCTCTTTGTTTTACAATACTTTGCACCAGCCTAAAAATACATATTTCTACTTTTCTTTTCTTCCACTTTGACCTGTGGTTAATTTACAGGCTTAAAAACAATCATGGAATTATATTTTCAAAATATTAAAATTTATGTTCTTAATGATTAGAAGGAAACTGTGTGTCTTCTTGAAGCAAGGAACTCCTCCAAAGGTTTGTCAAAAGTTTTGGCACATCAAGCTTTCCCTGATTTTTAAGAAATTGGTAGACTTTACTTATATAATAGTTTTAGATTTACAGTTAATGAGCAGATAATACAGAGAGTTGCCATATACCACCCCCCCGTTTTCCCTACTATTAGTATCTTGCTTTAGTGTGGTATATTTGTTAGAATAGATAAAATAATGTTGATACATTATTATTAACTAAAGTTCATAGTTTACATTATGGGTCACTGTTTTTTATGCTTTTGTGGGTTTTTGCCAGTGCATAGTTGCATGTATCTATATGGTACAGGGCCTGTAGTTTTGGACCTTGTCTAAAACAGGGAGAATAAGAATCAGCATCAGCCCAGAGCTGATTCCTGTGATGTAAAGGTCAGACACACCTCCACTCTTCAATCTTTTTACCAACTCTGACACTAGCCATCCTCCCAATGGCACACTGTACTTCTCTGCTGGGTTCAAGAATTCATTGCAGTGATCACACAAAGCTCACAGACCACACTCATATGATTTATTAGGGAATTGGCATGGGATCAGGATTAACTTGGAAGTTACAGGAATAGGATCACTGTCAGGAAGCACAAGGAAAGGTCTGGAAGTTTCTCTTGAAGTGAAGAGTATCTCCCTCCCTTATTTAGTATAATAAACATTAAAAATAAGCTTTCTCTCTCTCTTCCCGCTCCTTCCTTTACCCCTCCTCCTTCCCTCTCCCCATTTCCTTCTCTGTCTCTGCTAGCTCTTCAAGCCTTCTCTTGGCCCCCACAGGACAGTTCTCCTCTCAGCAACCTCAGGAGAGGCCTCTTCTCAGCCCTCTCAGGACAGGCCTCATGTTGGCCCATGCCCTGCTTCACAAGTGTTATAGCTCTTTTGTTTTCACTAACAAGTACCTTTGGAGACACCCCACTCCGCTCACAAGCCTCCTGCCTGAAGGCCCTCAGTTCTCTTGCTGCATGGGTCACCAAGCTTCTTCAGGTCTGCTGACAAGAGCCCAATGCATCCCACTCAGCCGACAATCTCCTTGCCCAAAGGTGCTCAACTTTCTTGCTCCATGGGCTGCCTCACTCTGTGGACGAGGAAGTCTACCCTGTCAGTAAGGCACTCGGCTCTCTTGCTCTTCGGGGTTCTGTAGACCAGGAAGCCTACCATGGCATCTTGAGCCAGTCTCCTCATTCTGTCGCCTCTGCCTTAGTGTTAAAACTCTCCCTGTCTCTTGGGTCTAGAAGGATCTCAGGACAGCAACCTTGGATCCAAAGGATACATTCTACCTCAAGCTCTTCTTGATGTTAGTGAAGTCCTCCTTAACCTCTGTGGGATGGGTATTTATATATCCAAGTGGCTCAAACCCAGTGGGTGGATTTTATGCACCTTATTTGCATAATCATTGACCGATCCCTTTTCTGAATTAAAGTGACCAATCTTCTGACAGGTGGCTCCACTGTTTGCATAATAACTGACATTATCTGTTATGGTAAGGACTGGTTTCTTCTCTGGGTAAAAGTCACAAGATTTTCCAGAGAACTAACCAAAAACCCAAACCCACTGCCATCAAGTCGATTCCAACTCATAGTGACCTTTTAGGACAGAGCAGAACTTTCGCATAGGCAGTTCCAAGGCTATAAATCTTTATGGAAGTAGATTGCCTTATCTTTCTCCTGTAGAGCAGCTGGTGGGTTCAAACTGACAACCTTTCATTTAGCAGCCAAATACTTTAACCATTATGCCACCAGACCTACTTTCCAAAGGACTAGGGCAAATATAAAAACTCCTTAGGGCCCAGAGGAAAAATCTCCAAGTTATTTTCTTTTTCACTCTTTCACAGAATCAAGGCAAAAGGCCACATTAAAAAAATAAATAAATAAAAATAACTTATTTCACTACACTACAATCTACCCTTATAGTATCATACTGAAGAGTTTCAATGCCCTAAAAATCCCCTGTGTTTTACCTATTTATCACACACACACACACACACACACACACAACCCTCAAATACTTGGCAACCACTGATCTTTTTATTGTCTCTATACTTTTGCCTTTTCCAGAATTTCATATAGTTGGAGTCAGATAGTATGTAGTCTTTTCAGACTAACTTCTTTCATTTAGCAATATGCAATCAAGTTTCTTCCATGCTTTATTGTGGCTTGATAGCTCCTATCTTTTTCTCCCTGAATAGTGTTCCATTGTATAATGAACATAACAAATGCAACACCGTGGAACTGGATCTGAGTTATAGCGACCCCTCCTTGGTTTTCCGAGGCAGTATCACTACAGAACTAGATTGCCCAACTTTTCTTCTGAGGAGGGGCTGTTGGGTTTGAACCGCCAGCCTTCTGGTTAGCAATCAAATGTCTTAGGCACTATGCCAGGTATACCAAAATTTATTTATCCATTCACCTATTAAGGAACATCTTGATCCAGTTTGTGCCAATTTTGAATGGAGCTGCTATAAATATCCATGTGCAGATTTTAGTGTGGACACAAGTTTTCAATACATTTATGTAAATATCTTGGAGACCATTTACTGGATCATATGGTAAGACTTATGTTTAGCTTTGTAAGAAAGTGCCAAATTGTCTTCCAAAGTGGCTGGACCATTTTGCATTTTCACTAGCATTGAATGACAGTTCCTGTTGTTTCACATCATAATTACCATTTGGTTTTATTAGGTTTTTGGATATTCTTTTTAGGTGCTGTTGAGTCAGCTCCAACTCGTAGCAACCCTGTGTGCAACAGAACGAAACACTGCCTGGACCTGAGGAAGCCTCACAATCCTTGCTGTACCTGAGCCCATCATTGCAGCCACTGTGTCAATCCATCTTGTTGAGGGCCTTCTCCTTTTTCATTGACCCTCCACTTTATCGAGTGTTATATCCCTCTTCAGGGAGTAGTCCGTCTGACAATGTGACCCAAGTAGGTCAGATGAAGTCTGGCCATGCTCACTTCCAAGAAGCATTCTAGCTACATTTCTTTCAGGACTGATTTGTTAGGTCTTCTGTCAGTCCATGGTACTTTCAGTAGTCTTTGCCAACACCACAACTCAAAAGCATCAGCTCTTCTTCAGTCTTCCTTATTCATTGTCCAGCTCTCACATGCATATGAGGTGACTGGAAATACCATGACTTGGATTAGGCACACCTTAGTCTTCAAAGAGACATCTTTGCTCTTCAGCACTTTCAAGAGGTCTTTTGCAGCAGATTTGCCAGGTGCAGTATGTCATCTGATGACTTGACTGTTGTTTCCATTGGTGTTGATTGTGGAATCGAGTCATATGAAATCTTTGACGACTTCAATCTTTTCTCCATTTATTTTATAATCAGAAAGTACTGATACCAGTTTTTGCATGCATGGTTGATTCATTACATATATTTTTCTCCTTTAATATTATTTGACTAGTTCTATCTTAGTTTCACACTTAGATTATTTGGGTGTTCAAAATCAAAAGCATTGCTCGTTTTTTGTTTTTTTTTTTTTAATGAACAGGGAAATTTAGTTAACCATTGTTTTAATTTTCTTAGTTTTTTGGCTTTGTGACAATAAAGTTAATAGGTGAGTTCACTCCCAAACTATGTTAGAAGAGAACATGTTATGAGTTTGGAGTTGTTGATGACAGACGTAAAGGCAGCTGCTATAAATTGAATGTCTATATTAGTGAACTGTCAGTACAATTGTAGCACCAGTGAAAGGATAAATTATTTCTCTCCAATTGTGTAGAAAATGATACTAGCACTAATCTAGTTACATGAATCTCAAAGCCTAGCTCCTGATAATGCCTTTATTGTACTAACTATATGGTATTGACAGACATGCTTTCAAGGCATAAGAATTTTTTTCTTTAGCTTCCAGAAAGTACATTTTTCATTTCTATAAGTGTGTCTGTCAACATTAAATTGGCCAATTAAAGTTATTACCTTCAACTTGACATTGCTTTTTAACTAATGTGAGGGAATATAAGAACATACCATATATACAATGTCTCTCTAGAGAAGATAATATTTATTATGCAATGTCTTGCTCTACTCATAACATATTCAAATAACTGAAATATTTTGGAAATGTAGGAATAAATGGAAAATGTACTATTTATAAGTTAGTGGCTTAATTCTCTTATAGTCTCTTCTTTTCCTAGTATGTTTACGTTTTCCATTTCCAAAATGGAATATAATACTTACTGTCTAGCAGTGGACTTGTTTTTTCTGATCATCCTAACCATTGGTATAAATCTTTGCTTAATCAATTCAGAATGAGGCTAAGTATTTATTTTAACAATAGCAAAAATAAACAATGATACATGTTGCTGATTATTTCATAATTTGGTATTCTTATAAATTATTTTCAATATGAGTATGATTATGAAGGATCATATCTCATAACATGGATAGTTTCTTATTCTAAGGTTAAGATTGGAAAAACTACATTTTATCCTGATGAAGGAGACAGATTTTAACATTTATGACATGGATGACATTTCACTCCTAAAAGATAACAAATTTTTATTTTGCATTAGTAGATGGGCTAAACTTTTTCATCTCTAACTCTGCCCTAAAATATTTTCTAAGAACTGTTTTTTTTTTTTTAATTTTTTTGTTTTGTCTGTTTGCATTTAGTTTTTTCTTTGTGGCAGGGATGCAAGACTGCCATAATTAAAGACTCAAAGAAGACTTTTGAAAACCTTTAAATTAAAAAGACATTGACTTGCTCAGAATTTTGATGAGCTTTCTCACTTTTTGTCATGAAATTGCCATTTAGGCTTACAGAATTCCAAATCTACCTGTTATTTTAATCAAAACTGTTAATCAGTCATTCCCAGTGCAAGGGAAAAGAAGCAACAAAACAACAGAAAGTCAGCCAGTTGCTAATCTGTTTTGGGCTTTGAACAAACTGAATGATCAAATCTAATGATCTGAGAATGTCCCTAGGTGGTATAAAGTGTTTGCACTCCACTGCAAATGTAAATGTTGGGGTTCAGACCCCTCTGGAGGTACTGCAGGAGAAAGGCCTAGTGATCTGCTCCCATTAAATTACAGCCAAGAAATCTTGTGGAGTAGTTTCATTCTTGGGGTTTCCATGAGTCAGAACTGACTTGATGGCAACCAATAACAATGATCTCCGAAAGGTGCAGTCAGAACGTGAAAAGGAGTGACCGGAAGTTCTTTCAAATTGATAAAGGCTTCCAGCGGACCCACTCTAGCCACATTCTGTGGGTTCCAGGTATTTTAATCTACTTTTCTGAAGTTTGAATTTTCTATTCTGATTGTCATTAGACCATAGGTTTCAAACTGGTTCATGGTTTAATCCCTATTCCCTTTGCTATTTCAAGGAATTAATTTATCTGAGAGTACCCAAAACTTCACTGTGGGAAAAGTAATCATCTTTCTTGAAGTCTTAGGGGCCAAGGTACCTTGTGACTGATCTATACTTACTGTTTTTATCCAGGCAAGTTATGGATAAAAGTAGAATAAGCCCATCAGTAAATGCTCTAAATCCAAGAGCATTGAAATGATAATGCCATCACATTTATTATTTGATGTTTTCATACTTACATCTTTCCAAGAGAACTTTGAGAATCTGCTTTTATTTTTCACTTGCAAAAACGGTTAATACAAATACAACTGAAAGAGGGAAAGAGATCAAAGAGAAAGGAAGAAACAAATATGCTTACTGTGAGGGTTAATGCAATAACAGTAGTTAGGCATCAATTTGGTTCTGAGTTTCCTAGAAACTCAAGATAAAAAAGAAGATGTTATGAATAACACAGTTTTTATAAAAATCAAGAAAGAGAATTCCTACCATTTTTTAGAAAGACAGTTAATGCTTAGTGTTGTAGCAGCATGTCAGTGCTCTTCACATTTTAAAGCAATAACAAAAGCAGAAATCATACAGCTGTTTTGTGATATTGATCAAGATAAAAGATATTTTAAAATTAAAATACATGATAAGAGAGCTAATTCTTCAAATGGTGAGGTAATGAATTTCTCCATAGTCGTGTGCCATTGGTTTGTGTGCCATTGGTTTGAATGGTGACCCTACAGGACAGAGCAGAACTGCCCCATAGTGTTTTCCAGGCTGGAATCTTTATGTGACCGGATCACCAGGTCTGTTGTCCTGCAGAGCAGCTGGTGGAATGGGACAGGGTAACAGCTGAGCCCTTAAGCATTGCACTAGGGTCCTTTGCAGAGGGTTAGTGGAACCCAAAAGCAGAAGAAACGCAAGTGCCTCAAGAAATGACTGGATTCTGAGTCCCTTAGTCTGTTGGTTTTCAAATTTGAGTACAGGTGGTCCCTGATTTAATGGGGTATTGTTCCAACAACTCTGTTGTAAGTTGGTTCTGAATTAGGATGAATATTTTTTTTTTCAGTTTTTATTATCATTACCTTTTATTATCATGATTATAAATCCAGTCTTTATTTGTCTTTGAGGGTTGGCATGAGAATGATAAAATCATCAAATTACACACTGCAACATTGTATGTAGTACATATTACTAATGATAAGATGTACAAAATCCAAAAAAAAAAAACCACTAACAGTCATAAATGTGGTTCATCATATCTCAAATATTTCATAAGTTAGGGACTACCTATACTCATAAGAATCAAATAAAGTCCTTTTTAAGGATATAGATTCTTGGGCTCTATTCCTGGAATTCCTGATTTAGTCAGTTTGAGATTGGATACAGGGCTCTGTATATATAACAGATATCTGATGCGATTCTAATGCAACCTAATTTAGGTAGCATTTGGGGACCAAGATTTTCATCTCCCTTTTTCACATTTCATTTATGTTAGTCAAGTTCTTGATAGGATTAGATAGCAAATAGTTCCATTTTATACTATTTGAAAATAGCTAATTTGGGCAAATATTTTATAATACTTGTTAAGGGCAGATCTATCAGGGATGACTGAGACAGTAGAATTTTCGTTCTATTATTAAAATTATAGAGTTAGACTGGTACCCTAGTTCAACAAGAGGTCAGCACCTATTAGTTCCTGTGGTCAGAGCTATGTTCTCCTCAATAAACAGTTTGAAGTACCATTTGTAAGTAGATTTTGTTTTTGTTGTTGAGATGCTAAAGTTTTCTCTAAACTTTAGAGATTAGTCCTATGTCCAGTATGTCACAGCAAAAATTTTGACCATGTCTGTAGGTTCTCTTTTCATTCTTTTAGTGAAGCCTTTTGATGCACTTAAGTGTTTAATTTTTAGGAGATACTTGTCATCAGTCTTCTGCTATTTGTACATTTTTAATTATGTCTGATACTGTATTTATACCATGTATTAGGGCCTCTAAGTTTACTCTTATTTTTTCTTTGATAATATTTATAGTTTTAGGTGTTACGTTTAGGTCTTTGACCCATCTTAAGTTAGTTATTTTAAATGGTATGAGATATTGATCCTGTTTCATTTTTCTGCAAATGGATATCCAGTTTTGCTAGCACCATTTGTTAAAGAGATTATCTCTTTCCTATTAAATAGGTTTTGGCCCTTTGTCAAAAATTAGCTGTTCATGGATGGATGACTTGAAGCACTTACTGATGAAGATTGAAGAATACAGTCTGCAGTATGGATTATATCCCAATATAAAGAAAACAAAAATCCTCACAACTGGACATATAAGCAGCATCATGATAAATGGAGAAAAGATTAAGGTTGTCAAAGACTTCACATTGCTTGGTTCTACAATCGACACCAATAGAAGCAGCAGTCAGGATATTAGACAACTTATAGCACTGGGCAAGTCGGCTGCAAAAGGCCTCTTTCAAGTGCTGAAAAACAAAGATGTCTCCTTGAGGACTAGGATGCACCTGACACAAGCTATGATATTTTCAGTTGCCTCATATGCATGTGAGAGTTGGACAATGAAAAAGGAAGACCAAAGAAGAATTGATGCTTTTGAGTTGTGGTGTTGGTGAAGAATGCTGAAAATATCATGCACTGCTAAAAGAACTAACAAATCTATTCTGGAGGAAGTGCAGCCAGAATGTTCCTTGGAAGTAAGAATGGCCAGACTTCATCTCACCTACTTTAGTCATATATTCAGAAGAGACCATTCCCTGGAGAAGGATGTCATGCTTGGTAAGGTGGAGGGTGGACGAAAGAGATGAAGGCCTTCAACAAGATGGATTGAACCAGTGGCTGTGGTGATGGGCTCAAGTATAGCAGGGATTGCTGAGCTGGTGCGGGACTGGGCGGTGTTTCATTCTGCTGTTCATAGGGTCGCTAAGAGTTGAAGACAACTCGATGACACTTAACAACAACAACAACCACTGTATATATATCGGTGTTTTGTGTCTTTGGTTAGATTTATTCCTAAGTACTTCATCTTTTGGATGGCTATTGTAAATGATCCAGCAATCCTATTAGTAGACGTAGATCCTAGAAAAATAAGAGCTTTGACACATAGATACCTGCATAGCCATGTTCATTATATCACTATTCGTAATAGCAAAAAAATCAAAACAACCTAATTGTTCATCAGTAGATAAATGGATAAACAAACAATAGTGTATACACACAGTAGAATACTATGAAATGTTAAAGAATAATAATGTATCTGAATGAAGGAATCTGCCAAACACCATCATGATATGGATGAACCTGGAAGACATTATGCTGAGTGAAATTACTCAATTGTAAAAGGAAAAATATATTATGAGACCACTATAAAAAAAATCAAGAAAATGTTTACACACAGAAAGAAATAATCTTTGATGATTAACAGGGGTGGAGGGAAAAGAAGAGAAAGTTAGTAATTAGAGGATAGATACATATTAACTTGGGGAATGGAAAGGCAATATACAATGAGCAAGAGGTCAGCACAGAATTATTAAGGAAATGGAAGACATTGGGAGAAGCATAAGAGTTAAGGAAGAGGCCGTCCACTTCTCAAAGAATTGGCCAGGGAAAACCTTATGAATAGCAAAGAAACACTGTTTGGTATATTACCGCGCACCTTTAGGAATAGTGCGTTTAGGTTAAAGGCTCTCAAAATAGGACTGGGAAAGAGTTGCAACATCTGAGTAAACCCAGCCTTACTCATATGGAAAAGAGAAAGCTTTCAAGACCTTCATTTGCTGATGTGGCACCACTCAAATTG
>NW_006921594.1:7700374-7707277 GCF_000298275.1 Orycteropus afer afer
TCCTTGGAAGCAAAAATGGGCAGACTTCATCTCACCTATTTTGGTCATGTTGTAAGAAGGGACCATTCCCTGGAAAAGGATGTCATGCTTGGTAGGGTGGAGGGTCGACGAAAGAGGGGGAGGCCTTCAACGAGATGGATTGACACGGTGGCTGCGATGATGGGCTCTAGCATAGCAGGGATTGTGGGGCTGGCGCGGGATCAGGCAGAGTTTCGTTCTGCTGTGCATGGGGTCGCTATGATTCGGAAATGACTCGACGGCACATAACAACAACCACAACAAGAGTTAAGGCGAGGTAAATACTATTACATACACAGTCATGCAATAACAATAATAAAATGATCTCAGAGTGTATACATAGATAGACACACAAGCTGAACAGGTGTAGGAAAGTGAATAGGACTAAACCCATGAATATATATAGTTTGATAAAGGATATTTCTACTTAAACAGTGATAAGTGCTTCAATTATATCCATGAGTATAGTGTAGCATACAGATTGCAAAGTTAAGAAAACTTCTTAGTTATAACCAAACACCTTGAGGGAATGAATCACTGGGCCTGGAGGCTCAGAACCATTGTCTAGGGGGACATCAAGGTCAATTGGCATAACACAGTCAACAAGGACAATGTTCTACATTCTACTTTGGTGAGTAGCAACTGGGATCTTAAAAGCTTGTGAGCAGCCATTTAAGGTTAAACTAGTAATATCTCTTTGTCTGCAGCGAAGAAGAGTGAAGAAAATCAAAGAAACATGGAAACAATTACTCTAAAGAAATAATGGACCATGCTGACCTCAGCCTCCCTAACCCTGAGAACAGAAGCCTCATATGCATGTGCATGTAGCTACCATTACCAATCACTCTGAAAGGGATCACAATAGATGGTCTTAGACAGAGTGAAGAATAAATGGGGAACAAAACTCAAAATCATAACATCAGACCAGGCTTACTGGTCTAAGAGACTATGGCTATTAGTTACCTTCAAGTTTGGAACTGAACTTAGCTCCATAGATCCATTTTCAGCCAAACAATAGACAGGCCTATTAGGTGAACTATAACACCAGAGAGTTACACAGCCTTAAAACTATCAACCACAGACGATCGAAAGGGTAGTATTCGCCCAGGGAAAAAAACTCAGAAGGCAGGAAAGGGTAGAAAAGGACATATAGAAACAGGAAACAGAGAGGAAGTAGGAAATGCTGTTACAATGTAGGGACTGCAATCAATGTCACAAAAGAAAATGTGTATCTGTTGTTGAATGTAAAACTAATTTGCTCTGTAAATTTTCACCCAAATCATAATTAAAAGATTAAAAAAGAAAAAGAACATTTTGAGTTTGTTCTTGCACTTGAATCGCTGATAAATTCAAATGTCAAATTAGAACAAAGCTGAGATAGTTTAATGTTTGTAAATCTTTGGAGAAAATGTTACCAATGGCAAACTATAACTATATGAAAAGCCTTACTGTTGGCTTTGTGCAGGTCCAGACATGCCTTCCAGGATAGGTGATTTGCTTAGGCATACCCTAGACAACGGAGCACATTGACCTGTTATATGGTACTATTTAATATCGATCAGATGAATATCAGGGAATGTCTGCCAAAGGCAGTGGGTTTGTTTCCTCAAGGTTAATAATGAGTCATGCTTCCAAATAGCTGGTGCATCCCAGGACTCCTTGTCTCTTAAGACTACTCCTGTTTAATGAATATCAAACCATCTCATCAGTATTTGGGAGACCTAAATGACTGAATTTTTATTTCTTATTAATTAAAGGCCACTGGTCCAAATCTTTGTTGGGTAATTGGTAACATTCCAGAGGACATCTTGATATAAATGTTCACTAACCTCGAATATTTGTTTTTTTAACAGAAAAAACAATAAAGTGGGACATTCTCCCTTTTCCAAGTCAATTTCTCTAGAGTGGTAGATTTATTTGACATGTCAGGTCTTACTAGCTGCTCAATACACTTATATAATTTTTGATCTTTTATAAAGGAAACCTGATTTTCCTTTTTCATGAATTTGTATCAGATAAAATAATGTCACTTTGACTATACATCATCAAGCTTATAGAAGGCTGCTTTTGCCTAGCCTTGATTTGTAGGTGGCATATTCTAGGGGATTGTTTTTTCTTCTAGAAATTAACATATTTTTCTACCAATTTGGGCAATGGCATCCCTCTGCCCTTAACTAACTGTACTTATGTCATTTTAAAATCTGTATATACTTTTTAGCTGAAGACTTTTTTTTTTCAAAGTTTGACACAAAAGAAGACTCCTTGCTTTAAAAAGAACTGCCATTTTTCTACAATTATACTTTAACAGACTTTACCATGAGTGTTTTAAGTACTAGTGTTGGTACAATTCTATTTTTCACCAAAAGTTCTACCAAACTTTTGTTAAAACCAAATGTTTTACCAAAAGTGGTTTGGGAAAGAAGTATATTAAGTCAGCCCTGGTGGCAGAGTGGTTAAATTTCTCAGTTGCTAACCAAAAGATCGGTGATTTGAACCCACCAGCCACTCAATCAGTGGTTTGGAAGGAAGTACATTAGGTCAGCACTGGTAGCAGAGTGGTTAAACTTCTCACTTGCTAAGCAAAGGGTCAGTGGTTAGAACCTACCAGCCACTCAGCAGGAGAAAGATGTGGCAGCCTCTTTCGCCACCGGAGAAAGATTTACAGTCTTGGAAACCTTATGAGGCAGTTCTGTTCTGTCCTATAGGATCTTTGTGAGTCAGAATTTGAGGAAAAGCAAAGGATTTTGTTTTGTTTTGTTTTACATTAAGTCAGAAGGATGCTTGTAGTAGTAGATGAGCACCTCAAAGTTTGTAAGATGAGTGTGGGAAAAAAAGATTGAATTGACATTTTCAAAACTTTTTTTGGAATTTAGTTTACTGTAACTGTACAGTTTTCTATCATTGGGTCAGTAAGGTTATTTTATGAACATTGAATTGATTGATTAGTTAATGCTCCTATATTAAGTACAATTTGTGAGGTACCTAGATAGATATCCATATATAAATTAAGATGTGGATCGACAAGTATATGCTTAATTTTAATGTGATGGAGTGGCATATTTAATTGAAGTGTCGTAGGACTGATTATAGTAATTAAAGAAAGGTGAGATACTTTTGGCAAGGAATGTTGGAGAAGATGAGTTTTGGCACAGGTTTAAAAAGAAACAAGGGACAAGTTTTAGATTAGGAAAATAGAAATATTCAAGTTGAATAAATTGACAAACAGCTAAAGCTGTTGGAGTCCTAAATAGTATTTGTTAGCATCATAAGGAATTAGTTCCATTTCTTGCATTATCTATGTCAGCTCCAAATGGGTCTAATCTTAGAATCAGAGATACTTGAAGGATTGTCTGACTTATCCTGCATATTACACCTTTTGCAATGAAGTCCTGAGTAATCAGTTAACTTCCACAGGGTCAAACAATTTGCAGTGGTGAAAGTGGGACCAGAATGTCCAATTACCAATATAAGGCTTATTCCACTACCTTGAACTACTTTATCAGTCAGCAGGCCATTTATCCACTACTCATCTGTCAGTTTGTCGTACTGTGGTGGCTTGCATGTTGCTTTTAGGCTGGAGGCTATGCCATCTGTACTTTGAATACCAGCAGGGTCACCCATGGTGGACAGGTTTCAGCATAGCTTCCAGACTAAAACAGACTGGGAAAAAGGATGAGGCCATCCACTTCTGAAAGAACTGGCCTCAGTGAGTAGCAGTGAAACACTGTCTGATATATTACTGGAAAATTGTTGCAACAATTTTTGAGTTATCTTCAGCAACATTTACTGTGTGTGATATTAGTTATACTTTCTGATAATTTCTTGCATTCTGTTGGATCACTTTTCTTTGGAATTGGCATAAATAAGAATCTCTTCCACTCAATTGGCCATGTAGAAGTCTTCCAGATTCCTAGATATAAGCAAGTGAGCACCTCCAGTGCTGCATCTGTTTGTTGAAACATCTCAATGGATATTCTGTCAATTCTTGGAACCTTGTTTTTATCAGTGTTTTCAGTGCAGCTTGACCTTCTTCCTTCAATACCATTGGTTCTTAAAATGGTTGAATATTAATCAATTCTTTTTGGTACAGTGACTATTCTTTCACTGGTACAGTGATGTATTCTTTCCATCTTCTTTTAATGCTTCCTGCATCATTCGGTATTTTGCGAAATATTGAATCCTTCAGTAGTGGGACTTGAGACCTGAATTTTTTTTCAGTTCTTTCAGCTTGAGAAATGTGTTCTTCCCCTTTGACTTTGCAACGCCAGGTCTTTGCACACTTTGTTATAATAATTCAGTTTGTCCTTTCAAGGTGCTGTTTGAAATCTTCCTTTCAGCTCTTTTACTTCATCATTTCTTCCATTCACTTTAGCTACTCTATGTTCAAGAGCAAGTTTCAGTCTCTTTTGACATCCATTTTGGTTTTCTCTTCATTTCTTGTCATCTTAATGACCTTTTTCTTTCTTCATGTATGACTTCCTTCATGTCATCCTACAACTCATCTGGTCTTCAATCACTGATGTTCAATGCATCTAATCTATTCCTGAGATGGTCTCTGAATCCAAGTAGTAAATACTCAAGGTCATATTTTTGCTCTTGTGGGCTTGTTTTAATTTTGTTCAGCTTCAGATTAAACTTGCATATAAGCAATTGATGATCTGCCCCACAGTCAGCCCAGGCCTTGTTCTGATTGATGATATTGAACTTCTCTATCGTCTCTTTCTCCCAAGGTACACGTTGTGATTCCTGTGTATTCCGTCTGGTGAAGTACATGTGCATAGTCACTGTTCATATTGTTGAAAAAAGGTATTTCCGATATAAGTCATTGGTCATACAAAATTCTATCATGCAGTCTCCGGCACCATTTCTATCACCAAGGCCGTATTTTCCATCTACATACACTTCTTTGTTTCTAGCTTTCACATTCCACTCACCAGCAGTAATCAATACATCTTGATTACATGTTTGTTCACTTTCAGACTGCAGATGTTGGTAAGAATCTTCAATTTCTTTATCTTTGGCTTTAGTGGATGGTGCATAAATTTGAGTAATAGTATCATTAACCATCCTTCTTTGTAGGAATATGGATATTATCCTATCACTGACAGCATTGTACTTCAGTGTAGATCTTGAAATGTTCTTTTTGATATTGCATGTGATGCCATTCCTCTTTAACTTGTCATTTCTGTCATAGTAGACCATAGGATTTCCTAATTCAAAATGGCCAATACCAGTCCATTCAGCTCACTAATGCTAAACATATCAATCTTTATGCATTCTTTTTCATTTTTGACAATGTCCAATTTTCCTAGATTCAGACTCCATACATCCCATGTTCCAATTATTAATGAATGTTTGCAGCTGTTTCTTCCCATTTTGAGCTGTGTCCCATCAGCAAATGAAGGTCCCAAGAGCTTTACTCCATCCATGTTTTAAGGTCGACTCTACTATGAGGAGGCAGATTTTCCCTAGTCATATTCTGAGTGTCTTCCAGCCTGAGTAGGCCATCTTCCGACACTGTATTGGAATGTTTCATGGCTCCTCCTAAAGTTTACTGGCCAGTTTTCTTTTTTTCCATAAGTGGACCTGGCCACATCCTTCTTCCTAGTCTATCTTAGTCTGGAAGCTCCAGTGCAATCTGCCTGCTATGGGTGACCCTGCTGGTATTTAAAATACCAGTGGCATAACTTCCAGCATCACAGCAAAATGCAAAGCCAACGTAATAAGACAAAGTGACAGGTGAGTGATAGAGGTGTACTGTAGATACTAGTAATACAAAATTGTATGCAGTCATCATTAACTTCAAAACATTATAATCTACAAGGAGACAGAAATGAGTAAACAGGCAATTTTTAGAGTCTTAGGTGAACCATTTTATTTCAAGGTGGCAGCATGTGATTTGAGGTCTTATAATTTGATGATACCCCCTCTAGCTGATATTAACGTATTTCTCTTTAGAGTCTGTGCAAGTTTGATATGTTTTGAAATGGGATGATAATCTTGGAATCTTTGAGTATTTATATATCAAATATCTTTTAACATATTTCATTTGACCAGATCATCATGAGATTCTAAGCCTAGTGATGTGGCATTATATGCAGTAATATTTTAAGTATATTTTTCTAGCTATACCAAAAATAACAAACTCACTGCCATCGAGTTGGATCCTACTCATAGCGACCCCTCCTTGGGTTTCTGAAGTGGTATCACAGAGAAGTAGATCGCCCAATCTTTCTTCCAAGGAGTGGCTGGTGGATTCTAACCATGAGCCTTCTAGTTAGCAGTCAAATGCCTTAGGTACTGAGCCACCAGCTTAAAATGGAAGAGCAAAAAACACAGTTGTAATGTTTTCACAGAATGAATCCTAATTCAGTACACTTTAAAAAGACCAGGGTTTTATATTAATGATAAAAATACTTATGTATTTCTCTCCTGTGGATTTTCCAAAATTACTCAGATAGGTATGTGTTCACTGTAACTATTCCATAGCAACAATTGCAAAGGGATTTAGGAAAGTATAATGTGTGTAATATTTAAAAAAAAATTCTTTATGTTAGCTTACAACTAAACTAATACATAACAACAGTAAAAAATTTAAAAGAAATTGTAAGTGTGCTAAGTGGAAAAGTAGGTAGTGTTATTTCTTTCTAAAATGTATGGTGCTACTATTATATATGAGTAGAATAGTTGAGTGACTATATTTAAAATATATATATGCGCTTACCTGGGTAACAATAATTAGATTTAAGAATTTGGGTTATTTATTGAGGTAATAAGAAACATGATCTGCTCCATTTTTGTTTAGTAATATTCTTAATATTGAGCCCACATTTAAATAAGAAGTAATTCTGCTTCATGTGATAACAACTGTAATATGTTTTACAA
>NW_006921594.1:7710642-7725723 GCF_000298275.1 Orycteropus afer afer
CCTCTGTCTGGCTTCCTGGCTTTTAATCCCCTTTCTCCTGCTCTTCTGGCCTGCTTCTTTGGGTGTCCCTAAGTTGTCCCTGGGGCTGACTGCTCCTCTGTCCGGGTTCCTGGCTTTTATCCCCTTTCTCCTACTCTTCCGGCCTACTACTCTGGGCAGGCCTGAGTTTCCTCTCCTCACCAAATCCCTTCAGCTGATTGCTCTTCTCTCTGGCTTCCTGGCTTTTAATCCCCTTTCTCCTGCTCTTCCTGCCTGCTACTTTGGGTGGCCCTGAGTTGTCTCTCCTCACCTGTAACCCTGGGGCTGACTTTATATTATATATAAAGGTAGTCATTACTATTATGCTTTAAATTTCTTATTAATTGAACTGCTTAATGTCATGAAGACATTAGATACAATTACTTTATGTCCATCATTTTCTCTTCAATAATTGCAATTCAAAACTATATAAAGGTAGTCCCTGACTTATGATGAGGTTTCATTCCGACAACTTTGTTGTTTGTTGATTCTGATAGAAGCTTAGTATCTCTTTTTTTTCCCTAGTTTTCATGATTATTGTCTTTTATTATCAATATCTTTATAACTCTGATCTTCATTTGTCTTTGAGGTTGGAAACATTACATATAATACCTGCTAATGAACATCTGAAAATGATAACATCAGGAAGTTGCATATGAAGCATTATACATAGTCCAAAATAGTCGTAAATGTGGTTCATTGTAACTCAAATATGTCATAAACTGGGGACTACCTGTATTTTAAAAATTTCCTTAAATCTATTTTCACCAAGTACTTCTAGAGAGAAAAATAGGAACATGATAGTCAAGATCACATTTCAAAATAATAAAACAGTCACTATCTTTACATGTAGGAGAGCACTTCTTTAAAAGTCCTCTAAAGGTCCTATCATCTTGCATTATAATCAAAGCTGCAGAAAAATGCCCTGACATTCATGCTTTAAAAAAGCCAGCTTCTACTGTCTAAAAGAATTCTCATTTCTGTCCTAATTGCTTCACATCACTTCATATGTATTCAATGCCTTGTCTATTAAAAAATTAGGAGAAAAAGAAAATATAAGGAAGAATAACAACTCATAAACAAATAATCCAGAGATTAAGATATATACACACTATTTTACAAAAGCAGAAATCATATTTTTTCTGTAAATGTTTTTAAATGAATTAATACGTACATTTATAAAGTAGAAATTTCAAGTCCCACCATTTACAAAATTATTTTTGTATGCTTGTGTAAGTTTGTGTTTGTTTTCTTCCTGTTTCTATATTTCCATGTGTGCATATATACACACAAAAATGCATATCTGTAAATGGAATCAAGTTATATATTTTGTTCTGGAGTGGCTTATGTAATTTAATTTTTCATGGACATTTTTCCATGTTGTTCCAATAATCTCTCACTGCCAAATAAGACACCTTAAATTATGGTGTTTTAAAGCAACAACAGCTT
Organism: Orycteropus afer afer; assembly: GCF_000298275.1. Lineage (NCBI taxonomy): Eukaryota > Metazoa > Chordata > Mammalia > Tubulidentata > Orycteropodidae > Orycteropus > Orycteropus afer. The sequence continues at coordinate 7,712,110 of NW_006921594.1, forward strand.
TTTCTTTTTTTTTTGCCCCCCTCACAAATCTGGGCAAACTTCACCACATCCAGCTCACTTCTATTCCATCAGCTGGGATGGCTGAAAGTCTGGGGGTTAGAATCATGTGAAGAGTTATTTATTTACTCATGAATCTGACTACTGAGGGTGGTTATTGAACTTAGCTGGGCCTATGCATTGAAACATCTCCACATGGGCTGTACATGTCATTTGGATTTCTGTTGGCAGACAGATCACCATGAATATTTTATTGTTGCATGGTCCCTGCCCTCTGAGCAAAGGCAGTTAGAGACAATTTAAGAATGTTTGTGTAAGGAGACATTCCATGATAGTAAACCTTAGAGGCATCTTCCTCCCTGGAGATTGGTCCAGGGTAGTACGGATAAAGGCCTGCCTTAGCCCTCCCCAGAGAAGATTGCTCACATTGCAGACTAAACATAAGGGGAGGACTGGCAGGTCATCAGTAGCCCTATATAATGTACTTTACTATATATGCAGTGCCGTCTGGCCATCACCACACCACCCTGCAGGAATCGGGACTTGGGTAACTGAGGCAAATGTTGCTCTTGTTGCTGTGAGTAATAAATTGTCTCTGACCCTGAGGCCTCATGTTTTCTGTAACTATATAAGTATCTATCCAGCTATCTCTCTCTCTCTCTCTCTCTCTCTCTTTCTGTCTATCTGTCTATCTATATACATGTTTTGTTGTTGTTACTTGCTGTTGAGTCAGACCTGACTCATATCGACCCCTCCTTGGGTTTCTGAGGCGATATCACTATGGAAATAGATTGTCCAACCTTCCTTCTGAGGAGTGGCTGGTGGGTTTTAACTGCCAGCCATCTGGTTAGCGGTCAAGTGCCTTAGGCACTACACTAGCATTGCTCCTATGTGCATGTAGATAGCTTTATGTAGTTATAAGGAGTCCTGGTGGCATAATAAGGAACTCTGGTCATATAGCGGTTAAGACATTCATCTGCTAACCAAAAAAGGCCAGCAGTTCGAACCTACTAGCCACTCTGCAGGAGAAAAATGAGGCAGTATACTTCTGTAAAGATGTACAGCCTTGGCTACTCTGTGGAGCTGTTTTACTCTGTTTTATAGGGTCTCTGTGGGTTGGAATTGTGGGATGATATCCAGAATATCAACCATGAAGAAAGCAAAAGATCATTAAAAATACAGAAAGGAAGAAAAAAACAAAATGGATGCCAGAAGAGACTCTGAAACTTGTCCTTGAGCAGAGAGTAGCTAAAGCAAATGGAAGAAATGACAAGATAAAAGAGCTAAACAGAAGATTTCAAAGAGTAGCTCGAGAAGACAAAGTCAATTATTATAATGAATGTGCAAAGACATGGAGCTGGAAAACCAAAAGGGAAGAACACACTTGGCATTTCTCAAGCTGAAAGAACTGAAGAGGAAATTTAAGCCTCGAGTTGCAATATTGAAAGATTCTGTGAGCAATATTCCTTGGAAGGAAGATGGGGCAATCTACTTCCATAGTGATACTGCCTCAGAAACCCAAGGAGGGGTCGCTATGAGTTGGATCCGACTCCACGGCACATAACAACAACAACAACATGGGTAATATATTCAATGATGCAGGAAACATTAAAAGAAGATGGAAGGAATACACAGAGTCACTGTACCAAAAAGAATTGGTTGATGTTCATCCATTTCAGGAGGTGGCATATGATAAAGAACCAATGGTATTGAAGGAAGAATTTGAAGCTGCACTGATGGAAATGGTGAAGAACAAGCCTCCAGGAATTGGTGAGATGCCCTTTGAGATGTTTTAACAAATGGATGCCACCACACTAGAGGCACTGACTTGGCTATGCCAACTGACTAGAAAAGACCATATTTGTACCCATTCCTAAGAAAGATAATCCCAAAAAATGTGGAAATTATCAAACAATATCATTAATATTGCATGCAAGTAAAATCTTACTGAAGATAATTCAAAAACTGTTGCAGCAGTATACTGACAGAATTTCCAGAAATGCAAGCTAGATTCAGAAGAAGATGTGGAATGAGGGAGATCGTTGCTGATGTCAGATGGATCTAAGCAAAGAATACCTGAAATATGTTTTCTTGTGTTTTATTGACTATGCAAAGGCATTTGATTGTGTGGAACATAATAAATTATGGATATCATTGAGAAGAATGAGAATTTCAGAACACTTAATTGTTCTCATGAGGAAATTGTATATAGACCAGGAGGCTGTTGTTTGAACAGAACAAGGGTATACTGTGTGGTTTAAAATCAAGAAGGGAGTGTGTCAGGGTTGTATCCTTTCACCATACTTATTCAGTCTGTATGCTGAACAAATAATCCGAGAAGAATGTGACATCAGGATTGGAGGAAGACTCATTAACAACCTGCATTATGCACATGACACAACTTTGCTTGCTGAAAGTGAGGATGACTTGAAACACTTACTGATGAAGATTGAAGACTACACTCTGCAGTATGAATTACACCTCAATATAAAGAAAACAAAAATTTTCACAACAGGACCAGTAAGCAAAATCATTAAAAGTGGAGAAAAGATTGAAGTTGTCAAAGACTTCATATTACTTGGTTCTACAATCAACACCAACGGAAGCAGAAGTCAAGATATCAGATGATGTATAGCATTGGGCAAATCTGCTGCAAAAGACCTCTTTCAAGTTCTAAAGAACAAAGATATCTCTTTGAAGACTAAGGTGCACTTGACACAAGCCATGGTATTTTCAATCGCCTCATATGCATGTGAGAGCTGAACAATGAAAAAGGAAGACCACAGAAGAGTCTATGCTTTTGAGTTGTGGTGTTGGTGAAGAATGATGAGTACCATGGACTGCTAAAAGAACTAACAAATCTGTCCTGGAGGAAGTGCAACTGGAATGCTCCTTGGAAGTGAGAATGGACAGACTTCATCTCACCTACATCGGTCATGTTGTCAGAAGGGACCATTCCCTAGAGAAGGGTGTCATGCTTGGCAAAGTAGAGGGACAATGAAAAAGGGGAAGGCCCTCAACGAGATGGATTGACACAGTGGCTGCGACAATGGGCGTGGGTGTAGCAAAGATCATGGGGCTGGCACAGGACCAGGCTGTGTTTCATTCTGCTGTGCATGAGGTCACTATGAGTCGGAGATGACACGATGGCACCTAACAACAGCAACAACATGCACATTATAAAATTTCTTTCAAAAAATATTTATTAATTTTGATGGGCTTAATTTTATTTGTATAATAAAATTTTATTGGTATAATAATAATAATTGTTACGTGATCTCAATGGCAGTGTATGGGATTGTTCCTCTCATTTATGTCTTGTCAGCACTGACTGAGTTCCATCACTTATTTTAAATTCTTACTCATTTGATGTATGATAAATATAACAGAATTTGTGTTTTGCCTTGATTAGTAAAACAGTAGAATGTTTTCTCCTTTGTACGTTGTTGTTGTTGTTATGTGCCAGCGACCCCTCCTTGGGTTTCTGAGGCGGTATCACTACGGAAGTAGATTGCCCCATCTTCTTTCTGAGCAGTGGCTGGTGGGTTTGAACGTCCAGCCTTCTGGTTAGCAGTCAAGTGCCTTAGGCACTACGCTACCAGAGCTCCCTTTTGTACATTAGTGATTTGTTTTTCTTCTGTGAATTTTCCTTACATGATCTTAGTCCATTTTTAAATTAAAATGTTAGTATTTTTCAAATTGATTTAAATATTAAGGACATTAACAGTCCATGAGTTATATGTTGGACAAAAATGTTTACTATATTTTAGTTTGCCTTTTACTTTCATATACATATATACCTTTTTTGGGGATTATGCTCAATATCTCTCCATTGTTTTACCTTGTGGTTTCTTTCATTTATTGCAAGTTCTTCTTCATCCAGAGATCAGATAGATATATGCCCTAAGTTGCATGTTTTTATATTTCATTCTACAGTCCATAGAATTTTTTATTATAATAGGTGATACATGCATCTAACATAAATTAAACTTTATGTAAATAGACTTTTTAACATCATGCATACTCAGTTAGCTTGGTACTAAAAGTTGACTAACTCTTACATTCTAATTGGTAGTGTGTCTTTCTAATAAATTATTTTGATAATTACAATAATGTTTATAGTAGCAAATTATTAGAGATATTTAAAATCTCCCTCATTAGGAGTTGTGTTAAATAAATTAGGATATGATTATAAGTTGGATACTATAAAATTATTAAACTCAATTTAAATTTATATATATATTGATATGGAAAGCTACCCATAACATGTTGTTGAGAGAACAAAGCTATTACAAAAGAATATGTGCAATATTCCATTTTGAAGGAGAAAGCATGTATCTCCACCCTGTTTATTCACTCTGTCTAGACTCAGTGAGGGTATAAATATAATTTATTTTTCTGCAATTCTGTCATCACAGTTTTCAACCTTGTTGTTTTGAAGTTTCCTTGTCTATCTTTTAAGTTGTACATAAGGTTGCTATGAGTCAGAGATGACTTGACTGCACATAACATCTTTTAAGTGTATATTGAACAGATGCCCTACTTCTTTAGTCATTATAACCAACAAAAAAAGAAGTTGAGTTGAAAAGGTTAACTTCAAACTCAGTTCAAATCTAATCTCTTTGCTAAGCACGAAGTTGCAGGGCTAAGTCACTGACAAATTGCAGTGTTGTGGTTTTTCAGGCCCTTCAGTAATTGATCCCTGCTCCCATTTCAAGGTCTAGCCCTTCTGGTAGGCCATGATGGTTACACACAAGAGCGGAGGGATCTGGCCTGCGTGGTCAGGCGTTTCTGGTGCTTGCCGCTGGTTCCCTGGCTCCCTGCGTCCCGTTGCTGCCGCCCTTCTTGTGGCAGTCGTCCAGAGGGTGGCTCTCTCCTCAGACAAATGTGGGTTTGTCTGAACTTCTTTGTTTCCATTCCGTATTGTACTCTTTATGCCTCCAGCATTTTGAAATTGCTACTGCCTAGAATACTGCCCCCCCATCCTCTGACCAACTCTCAATACCCAGCTCAATGCCTTTCTTTTCCGGTAAGTTTCTCCCTAGTCTTCCTTAGCATTTTGTATATACTTCTGAATACATATGTATCTACATAGTTATACATCATATTTACTTAATAAGTATGATTTCTATTAATAAATATAACTTAACATTTCTTGAGAGCAAGGTGTAACCCTTATTGATCTTTGCATCTCTCTCTTCATTAGAACTGGAAAACAATAGATGTTGAAAAATATTTATTGGATGAATACTAAATGAAAACCCTTGTAAGTGTGTACTGGGAATCCAAGTGATAGAATCTCACCCTCCATGCAACATGTGTTTTAGCAATGATAGCCATATTTGGAAAGTGCAAATCCAGTCATGACACTTTCCTGCTTACACTCAGCCATACGCACCACATATACATTCTTTACAAGCCTGCAGGAGCCAGCCCCTTCTTCCTTCTCCAGACTCATCTCTCCTCACTTTCCCCTCAGGCACCATGCCTCAGCCCCCTTAGCTACCTTCCCTGACTTGAATGTACCACGTCTCCACATGTCTAGGACATTCTTGCATTTGACACTGGCTAGGCATTCCTTCCTCCTGTTTCAGGTATAGGCCTGGATATCACTTCCTCAGCAAAGCTCTCATGCAAGTCACATCTCCCTGCTATTACCTCACATTGGTTCCTTTGTACATATTAGGGTGCTTATCATAATGTGTGCAGGGGAAATGGTGGTTCAGTGATAGGGTTCTCACCTTCCATACAGGGGGCCCAGGTTTGAATCTCGAACAGTAATACACCTCATTCACAGCTACCACCTGTCTGTCAGAGTGTTGTTCTGATGCTCAACAGGTTTCAGCGGAGCTTTCAGACAAGATGGACTAGGAAGGAGGGCTCTGTGATCTATTTCTGACAGTCAGCCAGTGAAAACCCTATGGATCCCAATGCTCTGATTTCCAACCAATCATGGGGCTGGCAGAGGAACCAACAGCATTTTATTCTGTTGTACATGGAGTCTCCATGAGACAGGGCCAACTCAGTGGCAGCTAACAATGACAGTGTTCAATTTATTTACATTTGTAACTTTTGTTTCACCTGTCCTTTTTCACTAACCTTTATGCTCCATTAAGGTGGGGACTTTGTATAATTTGTCAGAAGATATATTCCCAACACAATGTCTGGGGCATATTTCCTAATAAATATGAATGAATGGATGACAAGTTTTATGACTGTACTTACTGTAGACATTTTTCTTTTCCTCTTCTCTAGCTTTATTCCTAACCACAAAGTCCCATACTTACCTAAAACACATAATATTCTGTTGAGTGTTTGGCTAGCCTCCTCTAAGTCCATACTATTATCACCATCAAATAACAACAGTTTGGCATAAATTTCTCTCTCAAAAGAATAATAAAAAGTTATTTGAAGTTTAAATTAAGCTTCATTTGTGCATCATTTTTGACATCTTGAAGATACTTTGGGATGGGGTAGTTATTAAAACATTAACTGTAAGGTTAAGACTAAATGGAATATAGGCATACCTTGGAGATATTCCTGGCTTAGTTCCAGACCACTGCAATAAAGAAAATGTAGCAATGTAGCCCATCCTATGATTTTTTGTGTCCCAATGCATATAAAAATTATATCTATACACTACTGTAGTGTATTAAGTATGCAAAAGCATGTAAAAAGTTTGAAGTATGGGGAGAATTACCAAAATGTGCCAGAGACATGAAATGAGCACATGCTGTTGGCAAAATGATGCTGATTGACTTGCTCAATGCAAGGTTGCCACAAACCTTCAAGATGTAAAAAATTCAGTATCTGTGAGGTGCAATCAAGTGAAGCACAATCAAATGAGATATGCCTGCATTATTAGAAGTTCCTGGTCACTGTCTTCTTTGGTTTTTGCTGTGATTGTAGTTACTCCTCACAAAGACTGGGTTTTACTGCCACCAGCACAAAGCGTACAGACTGTCGTGAGTCATCTACTAATAACTATGCATTTTATCTCAGGTTTCTTTCATCTGATTCGATAGAGCTAATTTAGTTTTTCTAAGCTCTGGTTTTAAATCTAATTAAAACATCTTAAATTGCTCAATTTCCATTTGGGTAGCTTGCTTTGCTCATAATTTTCAGGTTTCAAGACTTCTCTAATGAATTTCTTCCATTGCTTCTTTTTTTGCAATTAAGCTTCTCTTCCATTAAACTCTGTCAGGTTTAGTCATAAGGCAGCCTGCTAACCAATCAGTCTCATTAATTAAGAGCAAAAGAAGGTTTCCAAGAAAATCTCTGTGTACAAGGTATGTTTTACAAATGCTACATATTCTTTTTCTCAGCATAGCAAGTGTTGGTTATTTTGGAAACTGATTTTGTTCTTCTTCCTCACCTCTTTTGTCTTCCTTATCTCTCACAATTACCCTTCCCCCTCCCCGTCATACACTCCTGAAAAGGGTAAAAACACAGTAATAGCCACATGCTAAGACAGAGCTGAGGGCATGAAGAAGATGGCATTTGGTTTGCCCTTTAGCAACAGAGTACAGTCACCCTTGCCAACTCAGGCCTTCCGAGTTAAATATATCACTTCCATGGCACAATCTGCTTCTGTTGTCCTGGGGCCTGTGGCCCTGAACCCAAGCCTCCATTTCATACGGCATTATGTTATGGCACACCATCTGGTCAGCTGGCCCTTCATGCAAAGAGATTTGGAATCTCAGTTCAGAGGAATTATGTTCAGTGAATGTTTCACAATTCGCTATTCTAGCCAAATAAACAAAACTAAATTATTGAAATATTTTCATTTCTGTTCTCCCTGTTTAGGAGATTCAAAATTATAGGGAAAAAAATCCCCCAAATAATTAGAAAAATATTGGAGAAGCTATTCAGTCCATTTTGTAAAACTGAACCTGCATATGTTCTAAATTGTATTCCTTTTGGACCTGGGATTGGTAAGAAAATGTAATGTGTTTCTGTCTCATTTTACCGTGGATGGTTTTCACGCTAAGTGCTTTAATGTATGTCTACACTGTTAATGTATCACTTGAGGCTGTACAATTCAAAGCTTTGAACATACTTCATGAATTTGAGATTTATTGACCCAGTGTTTAGTTTTTCTAGACAGATTTATGTTTGTACCCTTTTGAAAACCATGCCATTGGGAGGTAAATTATTTTAAATCTTACATCTGTTCTTAGACAATTTGATAATGTATTCATTCTTTACAGTTACTTTTGCAAATGCATAAGCACCTTTTGTATGACAAGTCCAGATGTAGTCCAAATTGTGCTCAGTAGCCCTTATCTAAAAATTGATTTTCCCCTAAAGCCTCTGTTCTTTTAAAAAAAGGTTTCAAGCAATAGTATTTCAGTATTTGTTAATTTCATAATATATCCACTGAAGTCATATAAAATTTAATTTGAAACCCAGAGTGTGAGTGAGAAATCTATTATGATAAAAGAAAGGCAGGTGCTGGGAAACAAGCATAAACATATTCATATGGGAATATTTGTCTAAACTTTAATTAAACTAGATGATTCTAGATCAGCCTTACTAGTTATCTAAAAATAAATACCTGCAAACAAATGATCCTCTTTTATAATTAGTCATAAATTGTCGTGCATAGCTCTTCCATTATAAATATTAAGGATAAGTGCTATTTCCACTTTTTCCCCTTCTCACCAGTTGTTTATATATTGACAAAATAAAGAAAGTCAGTTAAAAATTTTATAGCAAATGCTCTTTTGAAAAGTGTGTATTATACTTACATGTTTGTTAATTCATCTGATAGTACACAAGGACCTGAAAACCTAAGTCTGACTAACTGTTCATGTAAAAGTGCTGGTTCTTCCAGTTATTTGGGAGGACCCTTGAGTTAAATAAACATTAAATAGTATTCTTTTGGCTTAAAAACCTACTGCCTTCTCCCTACTATAACCTAGTCAATTGTTATAATTGAATTGTTACCAAAATTGTTAAAATCTATAACTAACAGTTTATTTCAGTGCTACCAGAAAGTTTTAGCATTTGTGGCATTTATGAAAAATTAAACGCATGCACACAAATAGAAAAGAAACAAGGAGTTTTCCACAAAATGAGCATGTATATGAAATAATCATTAAGAAAAGGACACATGTTTAATACTTTAATTATACTTTAAATATTCCTATTGCATATATACAAGGTATAGAAAGATTCCTTCTAAAATCATGTTAAGATGTTTGTAAAAATTCAATTTAGGCTCCTGTTTCATTCTGTTGTTGTTGTTGCTATGTGCCGTGTAGTCAGATCTGACTCAAAGCAACCCCTTCTTGGATTTCTGAGGCAGTATCACTATGGAACTAGATTGCCCAACCTTCCTTCCAAAGAGTGGCTGGTGGGTTTGAACCGCCAGCCTTCTGGTTAGCAGTCAAGTGCTTTAGGCACTATGCTACCAGAGCTCCTTATTTCATTCTATCTAATGGAAATTTAAATTATTTCAAGCAGGCATATATAGAATAAATCATCCTGGGGAATTTTGTACCTTTCTTTCTCCCCCCCTTCATTCATGTTCACCTTCCCTATTATATCTAAGCAGATATTAACCAATGTTATCAGATGAACTGTTATCTCCTGTACCAGATTATTTGAGGCAGAATCAATTTCTGATTTATTTTTATGCATTTCAGAGCCCTTATTGGAATTTTTTCATGTAACAAGTGTGTAAGTAAGGATCCTAGGGGTAAGTAGATGGCACATTTCATTGGTCTAATTGAGGAGAGTTTAATAAAGAGAATATTTATAGAAGTATGTGCAAGGATATAGGAGAACAACTAAGATAGTGAAGCACTCAGGAGCTAGCAATAGCAGAGAGCCATTACTACTTTTAAGTCTGAAGAGACATAAGGGAGGAGAGATTTCTAGGACCGGAGAAGAGCTGTAGCTGAGGCTATAGCTATAGAAAAAAATTTCCGGCAGGAGCTATGGTCTTTAAAGAAACCTGGCCACCCAAACCTGCAGCCCATCAGAAAAGGGAGCTAAGGCATAAATTATTGACCTCCCATTGGCTAAACCCAAACAAAAGCCAGAGAGGAAGGAAGTCCATTAATAAGCTCTATGGAAGATAGCATCCAGGGAGACAGAGCAAGATGGATACTGGTAGAGAATGGAAGGAGGCAGAGGAGGGGAAGACCTGCAAACACCTTAGTAAGTGTTCAACTAATGAATGGGACAACGATGAAGGCTATAAATGTCTCAACTTACCAAAACACGTTTGTTAATTTTGTTTGACAGTGTAGGAACATAAATGTTCATATAAAGTTCATTGCATTCTCTCAAATCAGTAACCTAGGCAAATATATATTTGAATATATATGATAGGGGAAGGGGACAGCTGTGAAAAGAAGCAAAAATTCATGGAGAAATAACCAACATTCCCTTATAAGGACTGATTTTTTTGGCCATAAGGATAATTTCTAATAAAAGAATGACGTTTGTATTGACCTGAATTAAAATTAATTAGCCTTTCAACACAGTCTGAATTAGTCTGATAAACTGTCCCCCCCTTTTCATTCTTTAAGCATTGCTTACAAGTCCTAATGAATATCACTTTGTTCATTTGATGTTTCTACTGATATTTCTCTATAAGTAATATTTAAATAAGATAATTTTACAAATAACTAAGTTATTATTTAAAGATATTATAAGCTCTGACCTTTACTGAATGATAAAAAGATCCTTTTTATTAAGCAAATCATCATCATCTTATTTATCTTTTGCTGAAGTCTGGATTTTCATATATTAAGATGGCTTAGGTGAAAGGATTTGAGGGTCAAAGGGTAGCACTGAAATGAGTTGTTAAACTAAATAGACTTGATCTTTGAAGAATTCAGTGCTATTGATTGTGTTTTTGTATCACTCATGTTAATAAGAACATCCAATAGATCTTAAAGTGTTGAATATTCATGGAAAATAAAATCACTAGATCTTAAAATATTTAAAGCAACATTAAGATCAATTATTAAATAGAAATTGGAGATTTATCCTTGTGATACATTTTTCTGACTAATAAATTAACTTTTCTAACCCAATGGAACATATAAGTGGACTTGATAAATAAGTTATTACCATTTGTAAAAACAGATTGCAAAGAGTACAATTTCAAGAAACATGATATAAAACAAAATACTGACAGTAATGCATGTGTATTGCTTATAAATAAATTTACATTTATGTGGAGTACATGCTTGAAAGTTCTTTAGTAATATTTGAGCAAAGGTAACTACTGATGGAACCTAATTATTTAGGAAGCTAAAAATCCAAAATCTATTAAAAATTCTAACTACTATTTTAAGTACCTAAGACAGTAAGTATGTACCTTAAGTTGAGGCTTTTCCTGAAACAGTAGAATTTAATTATTCCAGAGGTTTATTAGGCAAACACAAAGTGAGTATCCCTGGTCTAGGACCAGAGAAAATATGTTATACATAGTCTATTAAAAAAAAAATTAAAAAAAATATATATACACACATATATATATTGCCATGGAGTCAATTCTGACTCATACCAACCTTATAGGACAGGGTAGAACTGCCCCATTAGATTTCCAAGGCTGTAAATCTTTACAGAAGCAGACTTTCTCCTACTGGTAGGTTTGAACCACTGACCTTCGGGTTAGCAGCCAAGTGTTTAACCACTATACCACCAAGGCTTCCTACATGGTCTGTAGGTCTGGAAATATGACTATACCCAACCTATATACTGGAATTTATTAGTAGAAACTGAGGCTCAATTGCCAGACCACCTAAGCATTTTCATGTCCAAATTATGCTCGGATTCCTGCTGGGAAGGAAAAGACCATTTATTCTTCACTTTTACCTCACAAATTCCCCTATAGCATACATTATCTCCTTCTCTTCATCTCTCCTGCCCAGCTCAACTCAAAGCTTTATCGTACTAAAAATTGGTTCCTTCTTATCAAGTAATTGGAGGTCTCTGCATGATCTACATCACGCCAAATTAAGTGATTTTGGTTTTTTAAGCAAAATTGGACAACAACAATAAATTATGCTCTCTACATCAGGTAAGAAAAGGAGCTATGGTGCTGCAATGTAAAACAATGATCTGCTAACCAAAGGGCTGGTAGTTCTAGACTACCAGCCACTCCATGGGAGGAGGATGAGGCAGTCTGCTTCTGTAAAGATCTACAACCTTCGAAAACCTGTGGGGCAGTTCTACTCTGTCCTATAGGGCCACTGTAAATTGGAATAGACTCCATGGCAATGGGTTTTCATCCCCCTGAATAACTGGTGTCAAGATAGTTATATGTCACATGACATTCCTTCTCTATGTTCATACAAAGATAAACACGTAAACAAATTTTTGCATTTCCTCACCCTTATCCTTTCTTTCTTCTTCCTTCCTTCTTTCCTTTCCTGAACTGGAATTACACTGTATACATACTCTATGTCTTGTGTCTTTTTACACAGTTTACCATAGACATTCCCCTGTGTCATTACATAGAGCTCTAATTCATTCTTTTTAATTGCTATATGATACTCATAATATGGACATATTTTATTTTAGCCATATTTTATTGAATCATTCCTCTCCTGACAAACATGCAGGTTATTTTCAATTTTATGCCACTTCTAACGGTACTGTAGTAGACATCTTGTGCATAAATCCTTCTATATTCTGCTTTAAATTTGTATGAAAAATTCCCCAATCAGAGATTTCTGATTCACAGGGTGTTTTCATTTTAAATTGCAGTGAAGGTTGCCATATAACTTTTCAGAAAGGTTGGGGTGATTCCCATGTCCACAAGCAGTGAACAAGACCTTCCTTGCATCCCTGGGCACCCTTGCTACTGCTGGATGTTACCAATCTCTTCTATCCTTTTTTCCAATTTGATAGGCCAAAATAAACTATAATTTCATTAGTGCTTTATGTTTCATTAAGGAGCTTTGGTGGCGTAGTGCCTAAGGCATTTGACTGATTCATTATACCACTTTATCCACCTCAAGTACAAGGGCAATAAATAGAAGGCCTAAGATCATCAAGGTCATCAAGAAGACCCTAGAATCATTTATGATGCATTAGAGGATTTTGCTGTATGTGAGTGTTTCAGGGTGTACCTTCACCCCTAAAATTACAAAAATCCTTGCAAATTCAGGTTTTACCTTCAGAGAAATTCTCTGAACCATCAAGCTGGAACATATGAATTGAGTAGGTTACAGAACAATGAGAATACAGGGACCAATATGAACCTTATCATTTCTAAACTGCTTCTAGAGGAATCTCATCCCACCAGGTCATATGTTTACAAAGTGCTCAGTTTATTGCTGTTGTTGTTTTCCTGGTTTATGCAATACTGACTGAGATTTGTTACCCTGTTAACTTACCACAGGATCTGTTACTCCTTAGTATATGTCATTTGTAGGTCCTTCTAGCTACAAATGAGAGTAAACAATTGGGTGTTACCCTAAGTCTAAATGTAATTACAGTGTTCAATTCAGCATATGCCATACACTACAAAGTCAATGACCCATCAGGGTAGATAGTAACCCCCTAATGTGATGTATTTAAAGAAAGATTTGTTAAATTAGAAGAGAAAAGAGACAATAAGAATAATAAACAGGATTTTTTTTTTTTTTT